>NC_080712.1:32620145-32622645 GCF_019097595.1 Hemibagrus wyckioides | reverse complement strand
AGATCGGATCACACGGGCCAGCCTTTGCTCCCCACGTCCATCAGTGAGCCTTGACCGCCCATGACCCTGTCGCCGGTTCACCACTGTTCTTTCCTTGAAGCACTTTTGATAGATACTGACCACTACAGACCGGGAACACCCCACAGGAGCTGCAGTTTTGGAGATGCTCTGATCCAGTCATCTATCCGCCATCATAATTTGGTCCTTCATCAAACTCAAAGCCTTACGCTTGTCCATTTTCCCTGCTTCTAACATCAACTTTGAGGACAAAATGTTCACCTGCTGCCTAAAATATCCCACCCACTAACAGGTGCCATGATGAGGAGATCATCAGTCTTATTCACGTCACCTCTCACTGGTCATAATGTTATGGCTGATCGGTGTGTATGTATATAATATCATATTAGAATCAGATCAGTTAAAGTTACAGTGATGTGAAGTCATTTACCGTAGAAAAATATTATTTATCTGTTTTCGTATAAAAGCCCTCAGCCCCAGGAATTTGCCGTAGATTCTGTGTAAGACTGTCTTCAGGTAGTCTCTCTCCCGCGGGTCCTCACTGTCGAACAGTTCCAGCAGCTTCGTAAAGAGACAGGAGACAATCAGATTAACGAGACGCAACACGTGGAAGGACTGATAACGATTCGGAGGTGATGCTGTTCGGGACTCACCTGTAAGACAAATTTCTGGTCTATATACTTTTTGGCAATGCTGGGCTGGAACTCCTGACTCTCCAGAAAGCGTATGAAGAACTCGTACACCAGCTGGGGGGAGAAACAGAGAGAGAGAGAGAGAGAGAGAGATGGAAAGACAGAGAGAGAAGCAGAGAGATGGAGGGAGAGAGAGAGATTAGAGAGACACAGAGAGATTAGAGAGACAGACAGACGGAGAGAGAGGGAGAGAGTGAGAGAGAGATGGAGGGGGAAAGGGAGAGGGAGAGAGATGGACAAAAATAAAAAAAAAATCTCTTATAGCACTTCTCCACTAAAGCTTGTGTAAACAGTGAAGGACTCTCCTGAAGTGACCAGAAGCGATGTAGAGAAAAGAAATAAAACAGAACTGGGAATCTGATCTGAGGTCAATGAATTAAAACTGAAAGCACGAGAAGCAGCGTGTGTTTTAACCGCGAGTGTGTGTATCCAAACACAGAGAAGAAAGCCACAAACACACGAAGTTCTCTCTCTTTCTGCGCTACATGTGACGGTGTTAAATATGAGGCTCAGGTCCATTACATCGTACCCTAAGTAGGGCGCAAACTGAGTGAACATGAAGGCATTTGGGATTTGACCTAAATTGAAGATTTTACATCAAAGAATAAATGAATGCTCGGGTTAAAGACTGAGAAAAATAAACAGTAAACACTGGCTGAGACGTGACTCCGGTCAGAGATATGACTGGACCACCCGTTTTTAGCTCCACCCACACGCCTCGTCTCACTCTGCATGGCCCCTGGTTAAGAAGTCCAGCACATCTGCAGAGGACAGGTGAGACGGGAATAGTGAGACGTGGAGGATCATCAGGTCACTCTGTGGAAACTGCTGCCACCAGGGGGCGCCTGTGTTCTGATGTAGGCACTGAGAAGCTCAGGGGGCAAACTCGGTTAATCTGACCATTCAATACCTTCTGTATTCTTTATACAAACACACTCTTAAAAATAAAGATGTGGGAGAAAGTGGAGTGAGGCGTGTGCTTCTGCTTCAAATATAGATCTACACTGACCTACTGACCTCATTCACTTCCATCAACAACTTCTCATATACTCACACACACACACACACACACACACACACACACACACACACACCTGTAAATGTGGCCATGAAGCCTCTAAAGTTGGTTCGTCCTCCTCTGGGTCAAACTCGTTACTGTCACAGGGTGGAAGAGTGCGGAATATGTTGTAGGACACCTGAGAGGGAGAGAGAGAGAGAGAGAGAGAGAATGAATGAATGAGAGAGAATGAGAGAGAGAGAGAATGAATGAGAGAGAATGAGAGAGAGAGAGAATGAATGAGAGAGAATGAGAGAGAGAGAGAATGAGAGAGAGAGAGAGAAAGAGAGAAAGAAAGAGAGAAAGAAAGAAAGAAAGAAAGAAAGAAAGAAAGAAAGAAAGAAAGAAAGAAAGAAAGAAAGAAAGAAAGAAAGAAAGAAAGAAAGAAAGAAAGAAAGAAAGATGTTTAAAGGAATTTTATTATTTCTAAAAATGTTATTAAAAAATCATAAAGAAAAGAATTGTCTAAATAGGAAGCAGAATCTCTTTTGGAAAAATAAACAAGATTTTAAGTGGATCTAATTTTTTAAAAAATTTTAATTCCCAGGGTTTTCAAAGTTAAAGTACAGATTTTAAAATATTTTAGAAATGTTTTTTAATTAAATAAAAGAAGAAAATTTTTTTTAATTAAAAAAAAATTCTAACCTATTAATATTTTTAAAAATAAAATATTTATTTAGTTGTATTTGTTCAGTATTGGAACTATATGAATTATTAAATAATATTTATCATA
>NC_080712.1:32532645-32617645 GCF_019097595.1 Hemibagrus wyckioides | reverse complement strand
GCGTTTCAAACGTCTCTCCACAGAAAATAGTTGAACTCCAGTGGTCCTGAAGCTCGCGGTCAGAAAGATGTAAAACCTATCGTCCACTCTGTGGGTGGAGCAGCTCATCTCTCTACAATCATTTCACTACAGTTCACTAACACAGAGGTCAGACATCCGAGCTATGAGAATTCTGATCAACAACAAAGATCAAGCTCATGTTGGTCCTCCACTCCCACATCATCATACACACACTCACACACTCTCTAACACACACAATCACACACACGCACTCTCTCTTACACTCTCTCTCTTGCTCTCTCTCTCACACACACACACACACACACACACCCCCTCTCTCTCTCACCCCCCACCCTCTCTCTCTCTCTCTCTCTCTCTCTCTCTCTCACACACACACACACACTCACCCTCCCTGTCTTGCCGTCCTTCGTCTTTTCTCCTGGTCACACTCTTTGAAGTTAAAGATGGCCAGACTGGGAGTGCAAGTGTTTAAACGTATAAACCTGGAGTGCAGTGTAGTGACGGAGTGTGTGTGTGTGTGTGTGTGTGTGTGTGTGTGTGTATAGATTTGTGTGCATGTACTGAAAGGAAAGCAGCAGTCAGGATCAGGTTACCAGGCACAGCTGACCCCACGGAAACTATGGCTGGGTGGAGAGAGGGGAGGGCCTGGCTGAAATGAAATGACACCCCCCAACCTCACACACACACACACACACACACACACACAGTGCATCGTTCCTTTCTGTCTTCAGTTCTATTTCTGTGCTACTCATTTTAAACTTCTGCCCTTGAGGTCAGACGAGAGAGAGAGAGAGAGACTGTGAGAGTGACAGATGTGATTGGTCAGGAAGTCAGCAACACCTTTCTGACCAATCATGTTTGAGAATTGACCAGTGCTGTCAAAACAAATAATAAAGCTTTATCGCTAAGAAGCTGCACGACTAAATAAAGTCTGGTATTGTGGAGGAGGAAAAAAAAGTTCTTCAGGAAAGCATGTCACTTCCTCTTCCTCTTCACAGAATCACTCGATGTTGAAGAAGCAGATCTGGAATCATCATCAAGAGGTTTAGACTTTACTACAGAGAAACTTTCATCGTCATCAAGCTGCTTCAACTGTCTGGAACAGGAGTCAACAGATCATGGACCAATTTTTATTTCCACCTTAAATTTCCATTGGGTTTAAGACTGCTTGCTGGTCTTGTCGTCATGGTGATGAGCGACTGCTTTCTTCACCCTGGTTTCTTCAGTGTAGGAGTTTCCATTCAGATGGTTTCTTCCAGTTCTATCAACAACACCGACACTCTTTTTTTCCACCCTTTTGTTTTTGTTGTGATTTTCTTTTTTTTCCCCTTGACACATGCACTACACTGGGACGCCGCTCCAGATCACTGAATTCAGGTGTGGTTTTTCAGGGGTTGGGCTCGACCCCTTAGTTCCAGTGAAAGGAACTCTTAATGCTTCAGCTTCATACCAAGACATTTTGGACAATTTCATGCTCTTTGTGGGAACAGTTTAGGGATGACCCCTTCCTGTTCCAACATGACTGCACACCAGTGACCAAAGCAAGGTCCATCAAGACATGGATGAGTGAGTTTGGTGTGGAGAAACTTGACTGTCCTGCACAGAGTCCTGACCTCAACCCCATAGAACACCTTTGGGATGAATTAGAGCGGAGACTGTGGGCCAGACCTTCTCGTCCAACATCAGTGTCTGACCTCACAAATGTGTTTCTAGAGGAACGGTCAAAAAAATCCAATAAACACACTCCTAAACCTTGTGGAAAGCCTTCCCAGAAGAGTTGAAGCTGTTATAGCTGCAAAGTGCAGAACAACTCCATATTAAAGCCTATAGATTATGAATGGGATGTCATTAAAGTTGACGTACATGTGAAAGCAGACGTCCCAAAACTTTTGGCAACATGCTGTACTTCCACAGTCCATCTGAATGTTTTTCTTGAATAACTTTCCCATTTTGTTTATACAAAAAGATTACAAAGTGATTCCATCATTTTCACCTCTAATTGATCTGGGGAAAAAAAATATTCCAATAATGACGCTAATTTCATCGTATTGGTTTGAGGGATGTTTCCCGCAGCCGGAACTCTCGACTAAACGATTCGTCATAGACACGTCGCAGGATTCATACCGAGTCGCGTTGTTTCTGTAACAGGTCTGCGAAAGCAATTCATTCTGCGTTTATAAATAAACTATGAATAAATAAACTAGCGCATAAATAAATCATTTAATTTCCAGATAAACCACAAAATAGCAACAGAAAGACAGATGATTCAGGGGTAAACAGCACTGTGGCCTGATCACATGCGCCCCCTACTGGCCATGACTGGGTACGGCTTCAATTTTAACCAAATTTTAAACCCGTCTGTATTTTCTCCATCACACGCTACACACACCGCTCGTTTTTTCCTCTTCTATTAAAAGATCAGCCGCATGCAGAGAACTAACACAGCTCTGGCGGTGTTGCGTTTAAATAATAAAAAGCCTCAGCAGCAATCTGAATACAGAAGGGATCAGCGCTGCTGTACGTGTGCGAGGAACGACGCCTCTTTCTCCTGCTGGCACGCAGAGCACTGACCTTTCATTAGAAAGTCAGAGCCAAGCCATGAGCTGCTTAATGGGGCTCCTGCTGTCCTTCCTACCCATAATCCACAGCGAAGGAGGGAGGGAGGACAAGTTCTCTAGATGCACAAGTGACTCTGGGAAACGGAGCATGGACACAGAGATGACAGCCTGAGTATTTAAATGAGTAAATGAGACTAATGATGATTTATCCTTCGTATAATCGGAGCAATGAGGATGATAAACCAATGAGGCGTGTGTGTGTGTGTGTGCGTTACCTTTGAGCAGAGGGAGGGGAGTGAGCTCGATGGGTTTGCCCTGAGAGCGGAACTGTGAGGAACTCTGTGAGCGCTTCTGCTTGGCCTTCCTGACCGATTTTCGGGAGAACCCGTCCACTTTGTCCACTGACGGCGGCGAGGTGGCTGCTGAGGACATAGCCCTGAGAGACACAGGGTGGAAAAAAAACAACAATTCCTGGTTAAATACCTCGCTGAATCAGCCAAGTGGTTATTATATGTATGAGGATGTCAGACCTGTTAACCCTCAAGAACAACAATGTGGACAGGGGGTGTGTTCGTAAACAAACCTTTACCCAGGTGCTCAGGGAAATCAGAAAGGACAAAAATCACGGAGGTCAGAAAGTACGGAGCAGAGCCGCGTCATATTTATAACTAGATAAATACAGAAACAGCTAGAATTACTAATGTGTATTAGCTAGTATTACTAATGTGAGCTAGAGGAGGAGAAGTGGGCGGGGCTTCCTGAGTGTAGGTTACATACTGGACCGTCAATTATTCCAGATTCACGTGATGATTGGCTCACCTGCGGTTTTCATATCGGTGGAGAAAAACTGGAAAAGTGCGGTTTCCAAACAAATCCAGGATCTTTAGTTAATTATTCGGGTTTTTTTTGTGAATCTGTGCTACAATTAATCTGCGATTTTTCACAAATACACTGATAATGAACTCTGAAAATATCACTGTTACACTACATACAGAGAAGCACACTATTTCCAAAAGTTAACTAAGGCCAAAAGTTAGTGCCCCCTGACCATCACACACACACACACACACACACACACACACACACAGTTGTACAGAATGTCTCTGGGGTCATATTCCAGCATCGGCGCACAAAACCCACTGTGAACAAAGAAAACGCAGGAAATAGCTCTCCTACGCAAGGCACAAGATGGCGAAGCTAATGCTAATACTCTTGTGAGTGACTCGGCAAATCTGACAAAAGTTCTGGAGGAGATAAGGGACTTTCGCAAAGACACGAAAACAACAACTAAACGAGATCATCACCGAACTCAACAGAGCTCACCACGAGATAGCGGAGGCCGGGAACGCGAATCGGAAAAGTAGAAGGCCGTGTTCAAAACGTAGAACAGGTAAAGAGTAAGATGACAAAAGTAATCAAACAACAAGAAAATAAACTTCTTGACCAAGAAGGGAGATCACGGCGGGAGAACAGAAGGATCCTGAGGGAGAAGAACGGGCGTCGATGACATCGTTTGTGGAAAAGCTACTACAGGACAAGCTGGAGATCCCCTCGACTACAGATCTCAGCATTGAGAGAGCTCACTACAACCAACCAGGGAAGATAGACCACGGTCAATTATCATCAAATTCCACCGCTTCAAGAGATTCTACACAAAATCTCTGGAAAGGAGGTGTTTTCTGAATGAAAGACCAATATACTTTGACCAAGATTACCCTTAATACTAATCGGGTAAACGGGTATTAAAACACAAACGGATACGGTTCCAGACGGCGTTCCCATCTAAACGATGATGGGACACGAGTGTTTCAGTCGGCAGAGGAGGCGACTGAAGGACAGGACTGCCCGGTCAGCGTAATCACACCGAGAGTATGAGTCTCGCTGAGCAGTTATCCCATACAGTCTGGGAGACGATGAGAGGACTGAGACAACATGGGACAAAAGAACAACAAGAGAGGAACATTAGGGGGAGATTGCAGATTTTCAGAAGACGGACAGAACCCCCTCCAGAGGAACCTTAAACTTGGGCTAATTTCAGATCATTGGTGAGTTAAGCAAACCTTAAGAGAGACAGTTTGAGGAGCATATATGATAATGTGAATTTCTAGACGTTTTAGCTTAATTCAGGTTCACTTGTTAGAGACCCCAGCCTTGGAATCATATCGTTGTTCTTGTTATGTACACTATATTGCCAAAAGTATTCGCTCACCCATCCAAATAATCAGAATCAGGTGTTCCAATCACTTCCATGGCCACAGGTGTATAAAATCAAGCACCTAGGAATGCAGACTGTTTTTACAAACATTTGTGAAAGAATGGGTCGCTCTCAGGAGCTCAGTGAATTCCAGTGTGGAACTGTGATAGGATGCCACCTGTGCAACAAATCCAGTCGTGAAATTTCCTCGCTCCTAAATATTCCACAGTCAACTGTCAGCTGTATTATAAGAACGTGGAAGTGTTTGGGAACAACAGCAACTCAGCCACGAAGTGGTAGGCCACGTAAACTGACGGAGCGGGGTCAGCGGATGCTGAGGCGCATAGTGCGAAGAGGTCACCAACTTTCTGCAGAGTCAATCGCTACAGACCTCCAAACTTCATGTGGCCTTCAGATTAGCTCAAGAACAGTGCGCAGAGAGCTTCATGGAATGGGTTTCCATGGCCGAGCAGCTGCATCCAAGCCATACATCACCAAGTGCAATGCAAAGCGTCGGATGCAGTGGTGTAAAGCACGCCGCCACTGGACTCTAGAGCAGTGGAGACACGTTCTCTGGAGTGACGAATCGCGCTTCTCCATCTGGCAATCTGATGGACGAGTCTGGGTTTGGCGGTTGCCAGGAGAACGGTACTTGTCTGACTGCATTGTGCCAAGTGTAAAGTTTGGTGGAGGGGGATTATGGTGTGGGGTTGTTTTTCAGGAGCTGGGCTTGGCCCCTTAGTCCCAGTGAAAGGAACTCTGAATGCTTCAGCATACCAAGACATTTTGGACAATTCCATGCTCCCAACTTTGTGGGAACAGTTTGGAGCTGGCCCCTTCCTCTTCCAACATGACTGTGCACCAGTGCACAAAGCAAGGTCCATAAAGACATGGATGACAGAGTCTGGTGTGGAGGAACTTGACTGGCCTGCAGAGTCCTGACCTCAACCCGATAGAACACCTTTGGGATGAATTAGAGCGGAGACTGAGAGCCAGACCTTCTCGTCCAACATCAGTGTGTGACCTCACAAATGCGCTTCTGGAAGAATGGTCAAAAATTCCCATAAACACACTCCTAAACCTTGTGGACAGCCTTCCCAGAAGAGTTGAAGCTGTTATAGCTGCAAAGGGTGGACCGACGTCATATTGAACCCTATGGATTAGGAATGGGATGTCACTTAATTTCTTATGCGAGTCAAGGCAGGTGAGCGAATACTTTTGGCAATACAGTGTATGTTCTCTTGTTCGTATCTGTTCAGGGATCAGGCAAATTCTATCTAGCTAAATTAATCAACACAGGGTCTTCAGATAAATATGGTTAAAATACCATCCTTTAATATTAACAGGATGTTGAACCCAATCAAACGTAATGAAATAAAGAGCGAGCCCATATAATATACTTACAGGAAACTCATTTAAATGATAAAAAGCATGAAGAAATTTCTAGTTTTATGTTTTTCTCTGCATATAAATCAGGATATAGACGGGGAGTCGCTATTCTTATTACAAATAAACTCAATTTTGAGAAATTATCTTGTCCACTGATTTTGACCTGCAAACTCAAGTCTATTTAATGACGAGCCCTGTCAAGAAACAAGTTAAAAATGAAATCAGTACCTGTGTAGAATTCAATGATAACCTTCTATTCTATGGGACACTCTTTACGAGGTCAAATCATAGCAATATAATAAAACATCAGATGACCTCCATAACAAGTTAATGAACTTAATGGACTAAAGAATTACCCACTTTACATGAACAGAACAGAAGGATGACCACTGATATAACTGAAGATGAATTAATAACTGCAATTAATAGACTTAAATTGGGCAAGTCACTTGGATCAGACGGTTATATGGCAGAGTGGTATAAGGAGTTTAAGGATGAACCGAATAGCTTTACTCTGGAGGGGTACGCGGCAGGGTCGCCATTATTTTTCGCACTGTATATGGAACCATTATCTCAGTATATCAGACAGATATGAGGATATTAGAGGGAATTCATTCTAAAGGAACAGAACACAAACTGGCTTGCTATGATAAGATGATACCTGGGACAAACGACACTCCTTTCTGAGTCCGGCTATCGGGATGATGAGATTAATATCGGCAAAACTCAGATATCACATACAAATGTCTGTTAGACCTTAAAAGACACTCGAGGACTTGTATTAAAACGAAATGGGAAATAGGAGGAGGGCCAGTTATAACAGAGGAAGGAAGAATGGACGACAACATGGAGGCATGGACAGAAACGCTCCAAGGCACAGAAATGGGAAAATCACACCATGGCAGCAATTCTTCTGTATGTTGGAGCAAAATGCAAACCATTTATAACATGTTTCCCGGGACTGCTCCGTTATTAAGGGCTACTGGAGACGATTATATACTGCCCTTCGAGATATCTCCAAATGTATGAATTCGACATGAAGATCTTGTTTTTTTTTTTTTTGGGTACATACCCCAGGAATGGTTGGTTTAAAAAGAGATAAATACCTAATGAATATATTGCTGGTGGCTGTTAAAGAGTTTTACCAAAAAATGGTTGTGGCAGGAGTGCATGAATGGACATTTATAAACTGGAGCAAATAAACAGCGTTTGTAAATCAGAAAATGGGAGGAATTTGCTTTGTATTGGGATAAAGGGACCAAATATGCAACTTCTCATAGACCTGATTTTATTCTTTAATTAAAGCTCACGTACAGGTAAGTACATATATGTGGATACATGTGTGCCTATGTATGAACATATTCATGTATAATATCAGACGTGTATCTGATGGAAATTTAGCGACGAAGTAAATAAAGAAAGTTTAAATTAAAAATATAAATAAATAAATAACTAAGTAAAGGTTAGAGTAGAAGAGCTGGAGCATCCTGCACTGGAGCCCCGACTCTGACTCAACCCCACTGGACTGAACTGGAACTGGAGTCTCCTCAACATCCAGACATCAGAGTCTGATCTCACTAAAGCTCTTGTGTCTGAATGAGCACTAATCCCCACAGACCCGATCCAGCGTCTAGTGGAAAGTGGAGTTTATTCCAACAGTGAACGGAAAGGAGAGTGGAATACTGGACAAGGACACAGAACAGAGACATGTTTGACATTAATGGAAGTGTATCAGGGATTATTTAAGGCTTGTGTTGTTCTGCAGCTGAACGACTTCCTGCCGTAAACGTAAGCGAGGATGTAAAACACGCTCGCCGCGCTGAAATACAGCCGGAGGATTGTCTCTCACTCCACCAGACTTCCTGTTGACTTCCTACGAGGCTCAGAATCACTCTTGCGTACGCGCTCATCTCGTCTTTTCTCTCCCGAACCCTCCGTGTGCGTTACGTAACGTCATAGAGAGAGAGAGAGAGAGAGAGAGAGAGAGAGAGAGAGAGAGCACATGCCTCGGAGGGTTCTTCCTTCAGGCATTAAAGTCATAATTTACACAGCCATGTGCAAAGTGCTGAATGATAAATATCCACATCATGTAGCCCTTTCAGATGTTGGTGTTTTTAAAACCTCCTGAGATTAAACTCCTCCTCATTTTCTTTGGAGGGTGTGAAAACTTTTGCACTCTAGCTTGAATAACTCTAGATTTAGTCATCGAGCAGAAATAACAATCGCAGACGCCACCGTTTCTGACAGGTTGCTTGAGGGCGTGGCCCGTCTAGTGCCGATGAAAACTCGTGTGTCTTTAGAAACAGGAAGTGAGCGCTAATCAAATTACACGCTAATCAGTCCGCAAAACGTCCTTTTGTCTTGGCGGCTGCTACAAGCTCGGCTTTGTTGGCGGATCTGTAAACGAGTTGGACTCCGGGTGCCTCGTGTCATTTGTGTCCGCAATCGGAACAGAGCTCATTTACATACAGCGGTCTTCAAGGGGCAGGATTCTTAGTTTCTCAGTTTAAAAAAAAAAGTCTTTAAACAGAGTCAATAAAGTTGCTATTGATGTTTTGCTCAATCTTCAGGCTCGGGTATGTAAGGTAATGTGAACACTGTTGTTGTGACACGCGGTATGCAGGTCTATTGTTAGCGAGGTTGTAGGAGTAAACGCACTTGGCAGCAGATTAAAGCGCTCATAAACAATTTAGACACGTTGGCTAATGACTGATTTGCGTAATCAAGGCTGAGCATTATTCCTCCAATTCACTTTGTACTCTCACACAAAAAAATGCTGATAATAATAATAATAATAATAAAAATAAGGAGAACGCAGCGGTGTGGAAAAACCCGTGACGAGACCCGACTTTGAGCCTGAACCGACGGAGGGGTTTCCGGCGCCTCATCAGCAGACAAGCGGCGCGAGGTGGACGTGATTTATTTTTATAACATGATAACGGAATGATGTTTTTAAAAAAAATAATTATCAGAGTATCACTGGAAGCAGCAGGTTAGTGCTAAAAGCTCTAAAACCGTAATACACCCCAGTGATCCATTAGCCTCAGGGAAAAAAACCCAACTAGATAGCGCAATAGAAGGCAGTGTCGCCCGGTGGAGGAACCACAGGAGATGATTCATTTTACAATGGCGGTGATCATTTCCTGGATGGTTATGACACAAATATGAGTCACAAGTCCGTAACCGGAGTGTTTCCATGCGGCACGGCGCATGCTGACGAGGGGAAAAAAAAAAAAAAGAAGACACAATGTGTTTTTTTTGTAAGGCGTCACACTGTATAACGGCGGCCATCTTGAGGATCGGTGTTCTCAAGAAAACTCTTCATTGAGTGAAATCGGACCACAAGGATCGGTTCCCCGTGACGCCACCTTGTAGCCCGTCGTAGCCAGCTTGCTCGTTTCCGTGACAACCAGGAAGTCAGCTATCTAGACAGTTTGTTCACTGACTTTAATGATGTTTCGAAGCTGGACTTGACCTAGAGGTGGATGACGATACGACAGAAGCGCTGTATCACGATACTCCAAGACAATTCTATGATTGACACGCCGCAGTTCTCCAGGAATCCTCGGGCGCAGGCTGGTTCCTGGCTAATCTAACATCTGGCTCAATGTGAAACAGGTGAATGTATGAACTCCGGCTGTCCTACGCGCTCGGACGAGCTGACCCCAGTGTCTCTGGAGCCTCGTGGCAGATTTGCATGCGGCCCTGCTTGCGGTTATTGTGCATTGTGTCTAAATATAATCCAGAGTTTGAATAACAAACTTAATCAAAAAACCTGAGCACGTTCCACGGCCTTGAGCTCAGCGCATCCGTGTAAGAGCGCGGGATTAGTTCACATCAGGATCTTAATCTTAACACCTGGATCTTTTCTGACGGATGCCAGAAAATTTCTAAAAAAATAAATAAATAAAATCTCCCAGCATCCTGTTTTTATTAGTTGCTGCTGAAGAGCCGAGTCTGTGATTGGTCGATAGGAATGTCCGTCAAACTCAAAGTAGGGTTCTGCGTTTACTTAAGCATCAAAACAGGCGGCTTGGGAGAATGCACCACAGATATTCACCAGTGCACACATCATCATCATCATGTTCAATTAAAGATCTGAGTACCCGCAGGAGTGGGAGGAGCTGTAATCATCAAGGCGTATTTTAGGAGAGCGCAATTTTTTCGTGAGGTTTTGATTCATATGAGGATGTTGGTGCATTTTTTTTTCCCTGTGGGTGTATCCGAGGATAATTAAATATGATCTTAACGACTTAAATCACATTTAGAGCAAAACATGAAAAATGGAAAGGTTATCTGTGAACGCCGAACACTGTCTGGTTTGCTTTATGTTCGTCCAACAATTTAAAAGAAAATAAACCGCTGTAACGTTTGAAATAATTTCACTCTCTGGATTTTATTCTGTATTTCATCCTCCGGTTTCCTCTCAAAAACAAAACTCAGGAGGTGTTACAACAGGTGACTTAAGAAAGAGGAGAAGAAAGCTCAAGGCCGGTTTCTAAATCCTCTAAAAAGGACGAGAGTTTAAGATGAGGAACTTCTTCAGACTTCCACACTGACCTCTGGACACAAAAACAGAGCAGAGGAAAAACCACAATATAAACAGAACCATGAAACGTTTATAGAAGGAAAATGATACGTGTAAAAGGTGCACTCGTCAGCTCTGGAGCGTAAGCTGGGTGTAAACACGAAGCTTCATCAAAACCCTCTCCACGACTCAAAGTGGAGACGATGGAACGGTCAGTCCTACCAGCCGTCCAACGCTACAGTGAAGAGACTCAGCATTCATTAAAGACTATTAATACGTTTTGTTTACGACTTGCTAAACAAACTATTGTAAAGTGCGATTTTTTTTTTTAAGTGACAGTCTCATCACTACTGCATTTGCATCTGCCCCACCCCAACAGTTTGCGGATTTTAGTGTCCAAGATTTGATGAAAAAATCAGTCCACAGATTACACAACTTACACATAGAGCTGGGCGATTAATCGTTATTATCGATTAATTTAAATTCATGGTTTCTGTCGATGTTGAAAAAACGAAAATCGATTTTCCGATTTCACTTGGGTTTGCAAGGCCGAGCTTCCGTAGTTCTGCGACGCAAAGAGCTTGTTTCTAAGAGAGGCGTGGTTTCTTCAGTCGGACTGAAGAACGTGCTGAAAGACGGGGAGGAGCCGAAAGTCTGCCGCCGTTTACATATGAAATTTAAAGGGGACTGAAGCGATCACGAATTTGTGTAGAGTTTATGGAGAATCGCAGAATTCTTAGGGTGGCTGAATAGAAATGTTAAAAATGGCCTAGCGACGAAAACGGTGGCTCTTCAGCTCTTCCCTGTCTTTCAGCACGTTCTTTAATCTGACTGAAGAAACCGTGGCGTCTCAGAGCAAGGATCAGAGGACGTGTGTGTGTGCGCGCGCGCGCGTGTGTGTGTGTGTGTGTGTGTGTGTGTGTGTGTGTGTGTGCGCGCGATCAGGAAGACTCGTATTTGGCTTGTTCAGTCCTCAAATGTTATAAAACACATCTATGCAATACAGTGGAATGCTGCAATAAGTTTACCGTCCTACCCTGTTAGTTAAACCTTTATTTTATTTATTTATATTTTTTTACTATTATATCCTCATTGGGGGCGGAGTCCCCCTTAAATGAAAATCCTAGACTCGCCCCCGATTGTGCCCGTATACACAGATGTAAAATGCTGTCTGGCTCCTGTTAGATTTTATTTACTGTGTTAGTTGCGTGTTGGTTTTATTTAGCGTGTTAGTTGCGTGTTGGTTTTATTTAGCGTGTTGGTTGCGTGTTGGTTTTATTTAGCGTGTTAGCGTGTTGAACTGTTTACAAAGTTGTTTTTCTTCAGGTGACAATTATTTATTTTATAAAAAGTGATTTAAGTCTGCCGTTTGCACTTTACAAATCCCTCATATTTTGTTATATTACTGTATTTTACTAGAATAATTAGAACTTGTAAAGACTGGTGAAAGTTTGCATTTTATAAATCCCCAAAAAAGGTTTTTATGTTGTATTGATTATTGTTTTTCTAAAATAACAAAAAAAAAGTAATTTTGCACTTTTAGTCCAGATTAGCAGTTCATATGTTTGGTGATATTGTTTTTGCTCAAATTAAAAAAATCTATTCTATAGTCTCTAATGTTTTATTACATTTTTTTAAAGAAAAATAATCGTTTTAAACTCGAATTTTGTTTTTAAAAAATCGGAGATTCAATTTTTTGGCCATATCGCCCAGCTCTACTTACACAGTTTATAGAAATCTGGATCTCAGGACGGAATCACGCCGTGAGATTAGATCAGGCTTGAATTACAGATAAGAAAGCAGAAGAGGCGTGGCCACACGGGTGGCAGGCGCCATCCTGGGAATGACCTTTACCACCCCAATATCTAGCGTGTCATAGCTGTATAAGACCTACAGAGCAACTACGAAGCCAAAATTCATCTTTTTTCATGCAATTTATTCCATATTATTTCCTTTTTGTAACCAGAAGCCATGGGGTGTCATATCTGCGTCTGAGATACACCACTCTCCATCTCCTTCAATCTAAACAAACATGGCTGCGTGAAATATGAAGAACAGTGAAGATGTCCACTTTAACGAGGGTGATGGAGGAGACCAGGAGACGGCGTGGGGTTTAGTCTGTGGATGTCCGGTGGAAAAAAAGAGCAGTATAAAGACAGTTTCTTGCATTCTTGAGTGAAGCGAGTGAGCAAAAGTCAACAAAACTCGCAACTCACAAACTCCACTTCCATACAAATGAATGAAAATTTTCCTTCCATCTTGGGAAAGTGAATTAGAAGACATAAAGGACACACAAAGCATGTTTACTGCTGAGAGGCTGCTACTGTAGAGCAAGACCCGTCGCTGGTGGGCGGGACAAATACCTAGAGATCTAGAATCTTATTGGACAAACACAAAATATGTACAGGATGAGTCGTTTAGCACGTCACAGAGAAAAAGAAAAGAAAAAAAACTGACAAACAAACATCTCCAAAACTATTTATTTATTTGAATTTGTGCATGTAACACTAAGGCTACAAAAGTTTTGATTGTGCATAAAGTTGGTTTAATTTCAGTCTGCAAGATCTTTTTGAGATCATGGAGAGACAGTTAAGCGACTAAATAACAGGCCCGAATGACCGCACGAGCCTCGCTCGCTGACAAATTTGACACGGAAAAAAAATTCTTCCGAGGGCTGCATCCCAAACGCCACGTTATTGCCTACACAAGCACACTAAATAGTACACATACACAAGGCAACATGCACCCTACCTAGTGCACTATGTGTCCATTTGGGCTTCGGCAGAAAAGTGAGAGTTTCGCCGTCTATCTAGGAAACAGCCGTAGAGCTCCTGAGGCCTAAACACTGGCGATTAGCATTTAGCAAACAAAAATCACAACACGCGTTACAAACACTGCCAAAAAAACACACGTCCAGAATTCAATTACGCAAGACCTTTCACGTCGAGTTCATCATCACACGATCTCCTAGAAACTTCCACGCACGGACGTTTTCGCAGTTTCGTCCCCTCGTCTCCGAGCGCCGCTAGCGGCTAACGGCTAACTAGCTACCCGGTTAAAAAAAAATCATCGCTAGTGATCAGGACATTATCTGCAAACGTGTTTATTTTAAAAGCGAGCACTCGCAAATAAAACAAACAAGCAGTTTTTTTCATCGCCTGCACTGTGTTCATTTCGCTGATTAGGGGGAAAAAAGAAAAGGAATTATCTTTAGCAGCCTGGCTAATTCGCTAGCGTGCTAACCGAATTCCAGCTCGCGCGTCCCTGCTAGCGAAGGAGCCGCAGAAAAGGAAATGAAAACAAGCAACACAAACAAATAAATAAACAAATAAGTAAACCGAGGAATTTGTATAAATGATAAAATACGTTTTTAAAAGGACAGAAGTGTGACCAAGTTTTGTTTTTACCTTTTGATCCTCTGTGTTTCGGGGGAACGGAGGTGACTGAGGAGTGATCCCGTATAAACACTTGGTATTTTTTTGTAAATAATTTACTTTGCTTAAAAAAAGAAACCCTATGTTCCCAGTTCTGCTTAAATGTCCTAATGGAAAGCAGACAGATGCAAAAAAAATATGCAATGTTGTGGCTGAAAAAATGCCAAATCCTTACACCATCTAGTGAAATAATCCTCCGTGTCCCATCAATGGATGCATAAAAAAAGATAGAAAGAAAGAAAGATGCGGTTAAAATAAACACATCTCCTAATGGTTTGGTAGAAATCCCGTGTGTCTAGCCGCGCTTAATCTTCCTTTCCCGATTGTTTTGGGGTTTTTTGTTTTATTTCAATTTTATTTAGGGCGATTAAATCGGTTCACCCTATTGTCAATATTGCTGGGCTGAGTCCATGGCACACATAACACACACACACACACACAGAAAACCGTGCTGGTTTGTGTGCCAACCCATACTCAATGCTGATTGGTCGGTTTAAAGATTCTCAGCAATACGATTGGACAGTGTGGGTGTCATTCACGAGGGGGAACAAACAACGCAGAATGAACATAGGTTGTCGAGGACAGGACGAGGAGGGGAAAAAACACACAGCTCGTTTCTGTCAACCGGCGCGAGGAAGGAGGGAGAGAGGGAGAGAGAGAGAGAGAGAGAGAGAGATATGTGGAATGAAGTTGGACTTGAAGTGAGGCCAAACCCAGCGCTGTACGAGTCACTGTAATGCGGAGCGATCTGTTTTGTCCTAAAGAATCCCATACGTTTGATTCATTCGAGCAAGCACAACAACACAAAACACCTTCACAATTAAACGTTTGATAAGAGAAACTCACTTAAACTTACATAAAGAGTGTGAGTATTTTTCTTATTCGCTTAGTTTACCTCGATCGAATCAAAAAGACTCTATGGAGTCGGCTCTTTGAATCGACTCTTTTAGGTGTGCGAGTCAATCAGAGTCGATTCTTATATACAACCTTGTTTTTATTTATTTTTTTTGTAATCAGTCATCAAACTCCATTCCTAAGTCGATGTTCATGAAGTAACAGATTATGACAAACACACACACACAAACACCTTCACAATTGAACGTTCGATAATGGGGAACTCACTTAAACTTACATAAAGAGTGTGAGTATTTTTTATTCGCTTAGTTTACCGCGATCGAATCAAAAAGATTCTATGGAGTCGGCTCATTGAATCGACTCTTTTAGGTGTGCGAGTCATTCAGAGTCGATTCTTATATACAACTCCCGTTGTTGTTCTTATTTATTTTTTGTAATCAGTTAACAAACGCTATTCCGAAATCGATGCTCATGAAGTAACAGATTATGACTAACACACACACAATGCATGAAAACACACACACACACACTTCCACAATTAAAGGTTTGATAAAGGGGAACTCACTTAAGCTTACATAGAGTGTATTTAGAGTGTACATAGAGGGTATTTTTCTTATTCGCTTAGTTTACCTCGAACGAATCAATACGATTCGATGGAGTCGGCTCTTTGAATCGACTCTTTTAAGTGTGCGAGTCATTCAGAGTCAATTCTTATATACAACTCCTATTGTTGTTGTTTTCATTTATTTTTTAGTAGTCATCAAACTCCATTCCAAAATCGATGCTATGCTCATGAAATAACTGTTGAGGACTAACACACACACACATGCAAAGCAGTGTCATAAACCACAGTGTATATGTGAGGTATAAAACACTTGGTGATGTGCTGTTACAGGAAAACAATCAACGACTCAAAGCTTATTTAGGATTATTTTCCTTTTAGACACAACAGAGGAAAGATTATGAAGTAAATCATTTTCAACATAATGTTTTATTAAAATATAATCCATGTTCAATATTTTAAAAGTCTAATCTTTCACAGAAAGCATGAAAATTAAAATGTCTGCTTCTTCTCTCTTTTCGACACCTGCTTCCTGTGTGACTTTGCTTTAAGTTGCACAGACGAGATGCTTTTAAAGTGGTCTTTCTTCCCCACGCTGATCTCCTCGGCTCCCGCCTTCCACTGCAGCAGCTGGCCATCCTCGCCGCCTGTCAACAAAGCACCACCCATCGCGTCCCACTGGAAACACCTCACCGTGGATGAATGGCCACCGCTCAGTGACTTCATCAGCTTCAGTTCAGTGCAGCTGCAGTCCAGCAGGTGGAGCTCTCCGCTGTGGGATCCGCCTACCACGACCAGACGAGCTGCTTCCTCCAGCCACGTTCCGCCCACAAAGTAGTCCAGAGAAGTTCCCTCGGGTAAGGAGACGAGGGTTCGAGCGTCAGATGAACTCAAGAGCGTGAACGAGTTGTTGCTGTCCAGCTGAGACAAATCCCACAGCCGGAGGCCTTCGTCGTGAGTCAGACACAGCAGCTGGTCCTGATTTTTACCTAAAAAACAAATCAGATTATTGTGGTGAATTCTTTCTCACGTCTGAATACGTCGATCAAAACTTCTGTCCGATCTCAGTAAAGGAAATCTGATCACATGTTCATACAACTGAAATGTGCAGTCCTGGTGGGTGTGGTTTAATACCTACCTGACCAACAGAGGGCGCTGGCGGAGGAGTCGCAGTTACACGTGGTGACGAGGGCGTCGTCTTCTTTTCCCAAACTCAAATCGAACACGTTCACCAGGCCGTCTGTGGAACCCGACGCCAGCCTGTCCACCTGCTTTGGGTGGAATCGCACAACTGTGATGTCATCACTGTGCGACTCAGAGTACACGCCCAGCAGCCCGTCCTTTTTGGTTCCGCCTCCAGTCATCCGGGAATCCCAGAACACCAGAAAGCTGTCGTCACCCAGCTGTTCGGTGCCGGCGCACACCACCGTGCCGTTACAGCTCACATCAAACGAACAGTACACATGATCCGGCTCGCTCCTGAACACTCGGACCGCAGAGGAACCAGGCTGACGCACGTCCCAGCTTCGCAGCGTCCCGTCAGAAGAGCCAGTAAAGAGCAGATCCGGCGAGGACGGAGAAAACCGGACCCCGAACACGGCCCCGGCGTGGCCCTGATATTCTCCCTGAACTCGGAGGGTCTCTTTAGCGTGCAGGCGAACAGCGTGATTGGAGCAGGACACACCGATGAGGTCTACGGGTGAAAGGGTCAAGTCCAGGATGTACGACGGATCGTCTGGCTGCAAACGTCTGGAGATAGACAGTGCCTCGAACGTGTCTTCAAGGGAATCCATGAGGGTGGACTTTAAGTACTGAGTACTCTCTAACGAAAAAAAAAAATGTTCGCAAGGTCAATCACACCTGATTAAACAATCTGAATCGATCTTAAAGCTCGACTCCTAGGAACAAGCAGAGTGATAGACAACCCAAAGGTCCCAATGCAGTTAGAGGAAATATAAACACTCTTGGAACACAGCTCCTTCGTCTCACAACCAGCTAAATACGTTTTTGTCACTAAAGTGTACAGGAAACAGAAAGTTTGAGCCTTTATTTATGTCTGAACCCTTAAAAAGAAGTTTTTCACGGATTTTTGATTAAGTGACAATAAAATTCAACAGAAAAACCATAATTTCTCTGATTTTCTCCATACAGACCACCACGTTATCTAAAACTGAGATGGTGGTAAGCCCCGCCCACTTCACAATGACCAATCACAGCGCGTCTTGCATCCCTGCTTGTTTTTTCACGTGTCTTGTTCATTTATAAACACATATCAAACAATATATATGTGTATATATATGCATATTAAGCTATATATATATATATATATATATATATATATATATATATATATATATATATATATATATATATATATTAAGCTAGATTAAATAAACAAGTTCTATAAGCAAACAAACAAGTCCGAGCTAAACGCTTACCAGTTTAAAGCGAATATTAAGTAATTAAATTTAATTTAATTTTAACCCAGTGGCTTTTTAAAATAAAAAAACAACGACGCAACCCACCTCTAAATCGCCGACTCTGTAAAAACCCTTAAATAACGGATTGTTTCTCTACATAGTTTATAAAATCATAGCGCAATGTTTACGGCTTTTACACACACACTGTAGATATAAATCGTGTGTCACACTATTACCCGCTCGATATGAAACACGAGATTCCGCCTGTCGAAAAAAGGTTCCGTGCGGACGCTATTTAATTTTATTTTATTTCTAAGTTTATTTTTGGCGATAAGGAAGTTGTACATAATGTGATAAAATACATCACGTTTTAAAAGATGGTAATGTTTTTTTATTTTATAGCTGAACTGCGTCGCACAAATCAGTCACACCGCTGCATGTCATTCAAAATGGTCACCTGATGCTACCTTCATTAAAGAGAGCATTAACCGTGCAAGACCAGGAGTGTGTGTGTGTGTGTGTGTGTGTGTGTGTGACATGAAAGTCAGAAGTCTCATGAAGCATTTTGAATGACATACAGTGGTGTGTAAAGTCCACATCTCCTGTACTTAAGTGAAAGTAGAGATCCTCTAGTTAAAAAAATTCAGTTTCCATCCCCTTCAGTTTTATTTGTATATTTTAACAATGAACACTGTCTCAAAAAGTGCAAAAAAGTCCTAGATGTTAAGACAAAATCATCCCCAGTGAGCAAGCCTGAGGCGACTGTGGTGAGGAAAAACTCCCTTAGATGATATGAGGAAGAAACCTTGAGGGGAACCAGACTTCAAAGGGAACCTCATCCTCATTTGGGTGACACCAGAGAGTGTGACCATGAACAATGTACTTTCTGCAGTTATGTACAGTCAGTTGTGTGATGCAGATACAGCATATGTAGAATTTTATGTCTGTCTTAATTAGGAGCTTGTTGTCGTCCTTGAAGTCCACATAGGGTCGGCAGGGTTGCTTTGATATACCCAAATCTTCACGAAGCAGAACCCAGCTGGAGCTATTCCATCTCTGGATGCCTCAGGATCCTCGCAGGGTCGGCCTCTGTCTACTGGAGCTGGCACACAGAAGATGTGAATGTGTGCAGTTTTTGCACATACCCGGTTTTTGCACAGTAATTATTATCTCTGATACTTTTAAATTTCTAGTATTTAGTATTTTTTGTTGTATTTTATTTTATTATATTTTATTTGTTATATTTTGTACCCTTAAATTCTAGTATTTTGTATTTTTTGTTATATTTTATTTGTTATATTTTTTGTTATATTGTTTACCCTTAAATTGTAGTATTTAGTATTTTGTGTTATATTTCTATTTTATTTATTTTTTTACATTTATTACCTTATTACCTGTGCTTGTGGATACTGCTGGAAGTTGTAAATTTCCCACTGGGGTGAATAAAGTATCTATCTATCTATCTATCTATCTATCTATCTATCTATCTATCTATCTATCTATCTATCTATCTATCTATCTATCTATCTATCTATCTATCAGAAAATAGTAAGTACTGCAGCTGGACGGTCAGACTCATACATACAGAATAATTAATGTATGCTGGACACGCCTGTGTCCTGGGAATCAAATGACCAGTGAGGACCTAAGCAGATTGACTTTAACAGAAACTCACTGCTCTACAAAAATGCTCAAATTCAGCACAGTCAGTATTTCAGTATTCAGTAACTAATGCTTTGGTATGTGATGGACAATGACAGTGTTTGTGCACTAATCTTATTCTGCTTTACATAAATAAAAAAACTATGAAAAAGAAATGTTACTTGGTGACCGGTCAAATATCAACAATACAAGTTGACCTATTGGGTTATCATGTTGCTGTATAACATCAGTAAGGTTAATATAGACTGCAGAGGTACTGATTACCTTAGCTTACTTAGCTAACTGTAAGATAATGACAGATTTATTCACACACACACACACACACACACACACACACACACACACACAAAAAGAGCTAACATTAGATTCATTTTAAAGTAAATGGTCATTATGATGACAACAGGACATGCTGACCTCTACGTTTCCGCAAATGTTATGTTGAATTCTTATAGAATGAAATGGTAGGTTACTGAGGCAGGGCGGGAATCTGAATATGAAAGAGTCTTTCTTCTGTTCTACAACTTAAAACAAATCCTGCAGGCCAGGCCACATGGGTGTGCAGATGACAGGATGCGGTCAGGGTTTTCTTCCGTCGTAGGCTACAGTATTTCAGGCTGTGACACTAGCGTTAATGCTCTACAGAACCGTTTGTGCTTGCTGCGTTTTGATGGAACCAGAAAGACACGTTGGTTCAACAATAATGCGATGGCTGCAGCTTGATTCGCTGTGCCACTGTGTATATGTGTTTCTTTTACATGTATGTAAATGTCATTTATGTGCATGTGAAAGTCGCAAGTGTCGATGATTGTGTAAAAAACCTCCTCTGCTTGCTTCTCTTGCAGCATGTTCCCTCCTTTCGGGATCAACCTCGTGAGGATTCATGGTATTTATTTTTTGATTTAAAAAACACGATTCATTTAAATAATATTTCATTTCCAAAGATTCATTTATTTCATTTTGGTGATTTTTACAAAATTCAAAATGAGTTCATATTTTTTGCACTACGGACGTTTTGGAATATCACAATATACATTCCAAATGATCTAGCTCATCTTTCTCTACTATCTTTGTTACTAGACATCCTGTATGTACGCTAGTTTATACATTATATGGAAAGAAACCTCATCGATACACCCATGACTTCAGAATTATTCAGCTTTCTTGAAGACACTTCCATCATCCCTCACTCTCCATCTGATATTTGGATTCATTCCTTTCGCTTTGATTTTTTGTTCGATCTGTGGAGAAAAAAGAAAGACACAAAGCGATCAGATCTGATGACTCGACTGGAAAAACTCTTTAATCTCCCCTTCATGAACACCAGTGTAATCACACCAGCACTGTGGATCTAAGAACTAACTAACACTGATGATTTAAGAAATAATAGAAACATCCATGGGTGAGGATGAGGGTTAGGATTAGGGTGAGAGTTAGGATTAGGGTGAGAGTGAGGGTTAGGAGCCTGGAGTCTATCCCAGGGGACTCAGGGTACGAGGTGAGGAACACCCTGTATGGGGTGCCAACCTATCACAAGGCACAATCACACACACTCACACACCCATTCACACACTGTTAACAATCTAGAGATGCTAATCAGCCTAGAAAGCGTGACTTTGGACTTGGGGAGAAGACAAAGGAAACGTCTACAGCACATGGAGAGCTGGAAAGCTCCAGGCAGAGGCGAGAATCGAACCCTCAGCCTTGGAGCTAGTTAATAATGTTGTGTTACAGACAAAGTGCAGTGTCTCTAAAACAGGAACCTAGAGAAAAGCTGCAGCTGTACCACTGACTGCTGACACCTTGAATGTTAACTAAACCACAAACCACATGAATCATGTTATTACTGCATGTGAAGAATACGTCATACGTGATCCAGGATTGCAGCTCGCACTGACGGGTCGGTCATTCCGCTGGAAACCAGTTTTATCCTTATGATCTGTTTTTTATTCATCCTGTCCACATCTGTAAAGAAAAAACAGAGCAGTCAGTGCCTGTTTTCACGCCGTGCTCGGATCTAAACGGCCGCTGAGACTCACCTCCGTAGCAGACAAAAGGGTGAGGTGTGGTGCAGATGTCATTCGTCCATCTTCCGGACGTTCCCGTTACCACGGCAGCACAGCCGGCAGTTACAACACTCGGTGGTCCAGACGCCCAGTTCCTGAATCGACGGCTCCACTGGTCAGACCACTGCCAGCTGTCCAGAAACAAGCCGATCCAGGCAGAAACCCATCTACCAACCACAGCGTTCACCTGGCTCTGTTCCCATGGAGAGCGGATGCGGGCCAGGTCAGTGTAGGTGCTTCTACAGTAACTCTGAGCATCTTGCCATGTTTTTTGAATATTGACCATGATGTATCCTGTACCTTCTGTAATATAATTACAACAGGCAAGGACAGCATCAGAGGTTTCAGTTAAAGTAACTTTGCTTCTTTAATTGTTGCCTGAAGCTGTGAGACTTCAACTTGCACAAAAGCCTCAGCTTGAAATACACTGTTTAGAGAATTTCTACATAATTAGTTTAATCAAACAGCAGCACTCATAATGTGAATCAAGAAATCAATAAAATAGCTTCAGTTTTTGTCAATATATTAATCATTTAATTATAAAATATGACATGTTGGATAATAAAAAATAGAAATAGAAAACTGCATATAAAAATTATGAATTACTTTGGGAAATCAATCTAAATTATTATAATATATTAATAATAATTAATAAATTAATTTTATTTTTTACAAAAATCTAAATTTCAGTTTTATTTATTTATTTTATTTTATTTTTTACGTTTTTTAAAATTAAAGTATCAACTAATATTAATATTAATTCTTTCATAGTAAAAAGTATTTATTTTATATATTCTGTGTTATATATTATTTATTGAGTTAGTTTTCGACAATAATTCACAAATTGATCATTAATCACTCAGTCTTTTTATTATTATTATTATTATTATTATTATTATTATTATTATTATTACTGGCCTACTTGTTACTTGCTTGGTTTAATTGGTTTATTCCTGAACACAGTGAGTCCAGCTTGAAGGCGGATCTACAGCTACACTCAGATTCTGTTTTTATGGACCGAAGCAAGTCACTTGTCATCAGAACATGGTTTAAGGGGCAGTTTAAGAATGACCTTGGCAAACTGAAAGGCTTGAGAGCAACATCAGCAAAACTAAAGAAGCAAATGATGTCCAAACAGAATTGAGGAGTATTAGCTGACTCACCGCTGTAGCACACGAAGTATAGCAGTGTCTGACAGTCCATATCACTCCACAATCCGTTCATGTTCGACACGCATTTTCCGCCGCCGGTTGGATTATTTAAGGCCCAATTAAAGTAATCACCGAGAGGCTCATCTCCCATTGACCAGCTCCAGTGCATGTCCACTGTGCTCTGGAGCCCGATCCATAGAAGTCCAGTGTATCTAGGATCCACCTGATTCGTTACACTTTTCACATCACCCACACTGTCCAGAGTGGCCAGATCAGTAAACCTCACTCTACAGTAGATCTGAGCATCCATCCAGGTCTTCAGATATCTTACAGCGTGGTAGAGACGAGAGACGGGTTGGAACGGTGGTGCTAAAGGAAGAGTTGTGGCGAGGAAAAAGAGCATTTTTAATTTAATTGTTCTATTAAACATCAGTAACATCTGGATTTGCTGAGTACTTTACTTTAGAGTACTTCACATCTGAGTACATCTAGAGAATTCTTTTTTAAAATGTAAATTACATTGTAATAAGTGTGTGTTTACATTATAATTAAATTGTGTTTAATTCTGCATAAATTCTTGAAGGTTCCGTGTCATGCATTTTTTTAGGTTCTTTCAAGATTCATGGAGAACTTGATACTTGATAATAAACACAAAAATCCCTGATTGTTAACAATCAGTTTATTCTGCTATACTCAGCTATGTCTATATTCAACAAAACGTTCACGTGAACTGGACACTCACCTCCATAGCAAATGAATGGATTTGGGGTTGTACAATCAAATTTTTCCCATTTCCCAGCATTGGGTATCACCATGCCAACACATTTATTAATAAGGCTCGTCTCCTGGCCTGACATTCCACCCCAGTACCGGAACGCAGAGAAGCTGTAATCAGACCACCGTGCCGAGATCAGGCCGATAAAACCCCCACCGCCCAAATAGGAAATAAGTTGCTGGTCTGCGGAGAATTTGACGACGGCGAGATGAGCGTAACGTTGTCTGCAATAAAGCTCTGCGTTCGTCCAGTTCATGGCAACCTGGACCACAATGAATTTACTGCTTGATGAGTCTGTTGAAGGATAGAACGATGGGTTAAAAAAGAAACAGATTTAAAAACTTGTGTAATTGTTGATATGAGGTTTTATGTAACGTAAAATTTAATTGGCCGCTGTTGGCGTACTGGAAAATGATACACTTTGTTATATGCTGCTTATTAAAATGTAATAAATCACACAGAGGTAACAGTCACCCAGTACGTCTTACCTCGCGTCTCTGCTGAGCTCAGAGTGGTGTGTCATGGTGTTGTTATTTGTAAGTGAATAAGTGTAAATAAAATGGAGTACAAAATCTGGCACCGGACCCAGACGTGACCCGTGGACAGACGTTAATTGATTCGCGGCTTTTCTCTAAGGATATATGATGTATTAAGTGCCTGTTGGTCAACAAATAACCATGGCAGCGGAAGAACCTTCTCCTCTCTGTCTACACCTGACAGTGAATTCAGTCACATGATATTCGGTCACAACTACAAACAGTGAGAAGGGTCCAGGAACACCTCCTGTGTCATTGCAGTCATGAAGGAACTGAACATCAGTCTTGAAACCAATCAGAGCTGAGAAACTCAAGCAAGCGCTGCTGGCAAAATCCAGGAACCAGAACGTTACTAGAGTACATAAAACCTTTTGTGAATTCATGATGTTGCAAAAAGTAGCACGGATTTATGACTATCACCTTGCGTGTTTCATCTCCAGCTACCAGGTCCTTCCCTGCTGCACTTATTCCAAAAAGATTTACAATAATATGATCTGATGACACGTACTCAGGTGTTTTGACCTGGTCTAAAGTTTTGACACCCCTCCTAACATCCCAGTCATAGCATGTATGAGAAAAGCCAGAATAATTACCATCGTAGCAGACAAAGTAGTGAGAAGTCGAACAGAACCAATCTCCCAGTCCACTACTGCCCAACACTCCACATGCTGCTCTGTCGTTCCCTTCATTGGGCTGCCCACTGTAGAAAGGAACCTGACCTGAATAAGGTTCTCCTGTAATCCAGGTCCAGGTCCGACGAAGTCCGAGCCAAACAGAGCCGCTGTACCCGGGAGCTGTGGCTGCTGCTAGCGCGATCAGGTTGTTTTCCTCCTCTATGCTTCTTACAGTGACCAGGTCGATGTAATTTGCTCTGCAGTATGTCTGAGCATCGCTCCAGGCCATGTTCTGACTCATGTAGAAGTACTGCCATGACACAGAAGAACCCAGACTGAAGGTTCCTGTAAGACACAAAAATATAAACTTATATTTTTATATATATGATTTTATGCATTAATCTTCTCAAATAAATATCCTCATAACCATGCACACTTCTCACCTGAGAGAAAGAGCAGACAAAACCAAGCTGGACGCATTCTTGCTCAGTTCAATCTGATGATCCAAATGTTCAATCTTCACCACAGAAAACTGAAGACCATTCAGATTCAAATTTACACTTCAAAATGCAAACTAATAAGCAAAGAGGCTTGGCCTTTTCTTTTGGGGAAAGCCAACAACACCAACAAAAAACATTTTTGTTACTACATTTTGGATATGTTTGTGGAAATCCTTCCGGATGCCATGTGCTCTGGAATCATAAAAATAGGCAGCGGTCAAAGAAAAGGAAGCCTGTACCCAAGTAAAAACTAATTAAATCAATAAAAAAATAAAAATAAAAATAGAGAGAGTTTAAACTGTATTTCTATGTGACTTCATTACTGACACTGCTAAAATGGTGACACAGACAAAACTAAAATATAAAAAAATATTTTAGATCACAAAAAAATCTGTATTAAAATATACATTATATAACATTATATTACACTATATTATATGAGAAAAACAATTTGATAGAATATTATCATTTTCTTTTTTACAGAATTGAATATCTAATATAAATAAATAATTAAATAAAAAGCAAATCTTCAGCTTAAACCTGCATATAACCTGCTTTGCTGAAAATATTTGAAACTTTTCATCAGCATGATGGGAGAAATAAAAAAGGAAATATTCCACAGACGAGGTTCGGCATCTCATTTTACAGTAAAAACAACAAGAGTGTATATTTTTCCATGATGTTTAAATTAAAAAAGGGCAGCAGTGATACAGGAGATATAAAGAGGCTCTTAATAAAGCAGGACAGAAATATTTTCCGAGAAATCCACATGCACTTTTAAACACTAAACACTTCCTAAACAGGTCAATGATTTAAACACAAATTAATATTAATAACCAACACCCTATTGTTCTCATCGTCCACCTTCGTCCACGTTCTTCTGCTGATTATTCTGTTCTTTTAATTTTTCTATTTGAAAGAAGAGAAATGCTGCAGAGAGATTTCAGGTTGCTAATTATGTAAGTGGGTCATTCCCTCGGACGCGTAGCCTTTCCTTCTCCGGAAGAAAACTAAATTCAACTCCAAACTAGATTTCAACTGATCTGAAAAACCTTTACTATTATTATCTGAAATTTTTGACAGAATTATCATACATTTTTGTCAAAGTATACATTTTCTACTTACTTACTTGTACGTCTATTATAACAATAAATGAAGAAAAAAGGAAATAAATGATCCCAATCTCCTAGTCTT
This sequence comes from Hemibagrus wyckioides, assembly GCF_019097595.1. Lineage (NCBI taxonomy): Eukaryota > Metazoa > Chordata > Actinopteri > Siluriformes > Bagridae > Hemibagrus > Hemibagrus wyckioides. The sequence goes on along the minus strand of NC_080712.1, from coordinate 32,591,189 downwards.
ACTGTTTATTGTGTAATTTCTCTGTAATATATGTTTTATATCCTAATATTAAATTATTATATTAACCTGAGAGAAGTGACACAGTGTTAAAGGCACAGATCACAACAAATACTGACTTTTTTTTTTTTTGTTCATTTGTTACAGTGACATATGTTCTGATTTGTAGAAATATTTCCTTTTGTTATGTCTGAAGGCTTTCCTGAATTTCTTTACATCTATCCTGGATCTGCCTCAAGCCTCTAGAGATTTTCTGCAAACCTCAGAAGGATGCAAAGTTTGAACACCTTTCGTTTGTAGCTTTGTAGACACAAGACAGAAGCAGATGCAAATTTATGAAGTAAATAAGTGAGGTCATGGAGGTGGTCACGGAGTCTAAGCAAAAGACATGAGGTATGAATTGGGTGTGACAAAAGGTAATCCATCATGACCTCAAGCCTGTCTGAGACATCACCTGAATAAACACATTGGTCATTTACCAAAACAAAGACAATTCAATTTAAAAAGGTTTGTCAGTGCAAACAAATAAGCAAATCTTGAGCTTTTTTACTAGCACCAGAACTGTTACAGTAAAGTTTGCTCTAAACAAAATGTCCAAACTTCAATGTTTACAGGAATATATTTCCTTTAAAAAATGAATGAAAAGATCGATCATAACATTTATTCATTTACTTCTGCCCTGAATAAACTATTTCCCATAGCAGATAATATATATGTTTATTTATATATAGTAAACAAAACACGATAATACCTGAATTTGCAGTTCAACACTCACACTCTTCATTCCTAATACTGTATGTTGTCACCTAGATGATCTTTAACAACAGTTTTTATGTGTTGTGATAGTTGGTCAAGAGTCTCTGGTTTGTCCTGAGCAGTTAAACTGACCAATTTTTTCGGCCATGGGCGTGGCACACACCCGTCACAGCGCCCCCTGGAAAATCTTGCTGCATAGCTGATACACACTTGCACGTATCCATGTAAAACCCGGTACACACTTAGACCTCATTGAACTGAACAACTTTCTCACTGCATGTCAATGAGTCTAATCCACAGGAAGTCAGTTATTTTGAGTCATTTGCAAAACGCCCCAATGGAATTTGATATACTCCTCCTAGGGAATTGATACAACCGCCACCAAACCCAGGCTAAAATGATCTCAAGACATTGATACAACCGCCACCAAACCCAGGCTAAAATGATCTCAAGACATTGATACAACCGCCACCAAACCCAGGCTAAAATGATCTCAAGACATTGATACAACCGCCACCAAACCCAGGCTAAAATGATCTCAAGACATTGATACAACCGCCACCAAACCCAGGCTAAAATGATCTCAAGACATTGATACAACCGCCACCAAACCCAGGCTAAAATGATCTCAAGACATTGATACAACTGCCACCAAACCCAGGCTAAAATGATCTCAAGACATTGATACAACTGCCACCAAACCCAGGCTAAAATGATCTCAAGACATTGATACAACCGCCACCAAACCCAGGCTAAAATGATCTCAAGACATTGATACAACTGCCACCAAACCCAGGCTAAAATGATCTCAAGACATTGATACAACTGCCACCAAACCCAGGCTAAAATGATCTCAAGACATTGATACAACCACCACCAAACCCAGGCTAAAATGATCTCAAGACATTGATAATGCAAAATTGCGAAGGGATTCTTGATATCTCAAACGGTTCAGCCGTGAGGAGCCCTTAAACTTATGGCGAATAAAAGGAAAGAGGAAGTCCGTAATAACTTCTGTCTACATGGAGTGATCTTGTTGATGTTAAGAGCAGTCTCGGTCATAGCGCCACCAACTGGCAGCAGGAAGTGTGTCACTTTTAGAAATCTCTAATGTTTTGTCCCTTACTTTCACCTGATTTGGTTCAAAATCAGTCAGAATAATGACAGGACATGGCTGATGTGAAACTGTGAAGGAATTAGTTTCATGATTTTGTGATGCTCAAACGGCTCACATCAAATTTTTACATTTATCAGTCCATTGACTGGACATGGCTTTGGTCTGACTCCTGCAGTACTAAACTATGTCCACTAGAAGCTCTTTCCCATTTATTTTTTTAAATATGGCTTCATGTTCACAATTTATATATACAGAGTCAGACAAAAAATGTATATACACTTCAGGAAAAGAAAAATAGTATGATGTATATTATATTAGTATAATTTTAATAATATTATCATAATATTATAACATCATCATATATATCAATATATAACGTATAGCAATGAATTTAGTAATAAAATATTTATACAAATTTTTCTTTTCCTGAAATGTGTATACATTTTTCTGGCTTTAAATAGTTTAGAGGAAGAGTCAGTTTTCTTTTTGCTATCAGTGTACATTGCTGTGATCACTTTCATTGCACCCAAATTGTCACTTTTGTCCTTTTGGTATTTCCCCTTTAAATGCATGTACCCACTGGGCTCACTGTGTCTGGTGCACCGTTGCTTGGGCCCCATCTTTGTTGCTTGCAATTATCATTATTTCTTATTACTTTTATTTGACAAAATGGTTTGACACAAATCCGTAAATAGCAAGTATTTTGTACAGCACTGCCACTGACCAAGAGAATAATTCGAGCTCCTAAGGTCTCTGAGAAATTTGCATTTCTTTTGTTTACTCCTTAGAGTTGACAGTGGTTTAGACACATACTTTTAAGCTAAATAGTTTTTCCCGCAGTTGTCTGTGTGGACGGTGTGTAACCGTGTTTGTTTTACGCCTGCTCACTTGAGGTGTGTCTGTAATGCTGAAAATGAAATCAGATACACTTTTCATTGTCAGTGATTAATCTGTCATCACATAGAGAGGGGAACCCTCATTTTCTGCCGATCTCATAGATATAATGCTTCTCATGGAGTTCACTGGACAAGGTTAGCCTCACCAGTTGCTTCTCCAATTTTATGTAAATCGAAAGCCGATATTTTGCAAGCTGATTTTATTTACAAATACCACTTCAAGTACACAGTCAAGAAGCTCGTGCTCTCTGGTGTAATGCTTTGACAAACCTTTGCTTGCCAAATGTGGCTTTGAAAAAATGTGAATAAAATGCATTGTTTTTGGATTTTTGTCGTTGGATTTACATCCATTTTAAATGGATCTGATGAACATTTACCTTTAACATTTAACTTTATGTTAATATTTCATGAGTAGACCATCTTCGCTGTTGATTCAACGTTCGGTTCACGACACTATTTACGCCAGGGGGGTGTAAACTTTTGAACATTGTTATTGTTTTGTCTTCTGGGAAACATGTAAATTTCTCATGTAGCTTCTGAAGGGCAGTGAAAACAAAAGATCTTACAAATAACAACAAAAGAACTTATGATATACACCGGTCACCCTGTTCAAAGGTTTTCGCACCTTTTTGTAAAAGTCCCTCAGAACAAGTCCTGCAGTTGTCCTCAGTGTGAAGCAATCTGCAGGATCTGGAGGAAAAATTGTCAGTTTATCTGCACAGGATACTCTTGACCACTCTTGACTCTTGACCAACTATCACAACACATAAAAACTGTTGTTAAAGATCATCTAGGTGACAACACACAGTATTAGGAATGAAGAGTTTGAGTGTTGAACTGTTCAGGTATTATCGTGTCTTGTTCACTATATATATATATATATATATATATATATATATATATATATATAAAATAAATGTTAAGATCGCTCTTTTCATTCATTTTTTAAAGTAAATATTTTACTGTAAACATTGAAGTTTGGACATTTTGTTTAGAGTAACCTTTTCCTGTAACAGATCTGGTGCTAGTAAAAGATCTCTAGGTTTGCTTATTTGTTTGCACTGACAAACCTTTTTAAATGGAATTGTCTTTGCTTTGGTAAATGACCGACATGAAGACGTAACCATCAAGAGGAAGAGACTCTTTCTGCTGTTTCTCTCCAGTGATTTCTGTACGAATTTGTACATGAGCAGGTTTGCAAAATTTGCATTTTGGTCAAATATTATAGCGTCCCTCTGAAACCACTGATCTACAGTCTTGAGCATCAGTTCTTCTGAGCACTTCTGCAGTAGCTCTCATGGCACTTGTCTCGACTGGACGTTAACAGGATGTTGCATTTTGTCCCGTCTTCCTGGTCCACCTCAGGTTTAAACCTGACCTCAAAATATGTTTTCCTACAATCCCCCTTTGAGAGTTCTAAATAACTCTCACAACTTAGAAATTTATCAGCTTGTTGTTAGTTTACACTCTTGTAATAGGCTTTAGGATTTAAGGGTAGTAGTTCTTGACTTGAGCTACTGCTACGCCTTTATGATGAGGATTAGTAGTCTGTCGTATGCAACCTATGATGACCTGGAAGATTATGTGGCATAAAGGTAGAATTAGTATAATGAAACTGATTAAAATAACTATTTCTTTAATCCAAGACCATGACTGGCCAAACAGGCTTCCAAACCATGAGGAATTTTTCATGGTCATATTATACAGTTTTATGGATATAGTGCTAATATCCTTTCGCAATTTGTCCAGGTCCTTGACTGGGTCAGCCAGACCCGTGCAACATTCAGGTCCAACAACTGTGCAGGCACCACGTTGTGAAGCAAGAATATAATCCGGTGCTGCTATGTTCTGCAGTATCGTCCATTAGTCTGGGCAGCATTAAGTTGTCCAGAAGGTTCTCTATAGATGTAGATGGTTTAACCATGCGGTGCTGCCGTAATGAGTTCAGGAAACTGTGCATGCCGAAAACAGAGGATAAACCAATTTGTTAAAACACCCTACAGCTGTGTTTAACACTTCTCTGGCAAAGCCGAGGATAACTTAAATACTGGTCTGTAGTGGTTCTTTGATAGAGTGACACTCACCAAATCATAGCTGAGTTGAAGAAGTTCAGTCTGCACTGGTTTCAAGTGAGCAGCTCTATCCGGGTCACACATCTGTTGTGAATTCACCGAAGCAGACCAGGGGACTCTGAACATGTTTTCAGCAGGAATGTTTTTATTGTAGATCAGAATACACTGACAGTGGTACTGTAGTCACCAAGTCCAATGAAAAGAAACTTGTGTTACAGTTTTAAAGGCCTTGAGTGGGCAGGCCTTACAAAAATACAAAAGCTTTGAGGTGATACTCTTAAAGAAAACACTGAAATCCTCAGAGTCGACCACCAACTGTGAGCTGGTTCACTGTTCCTGATAACCATTTGCTTTGATCACCATTTGGTGGTGAGAGCTGGGATATGTAATTGATTATTCAAAGAGAAATATGTTACAGTAAATTCTAGAGTAAACTCAGAATATGTTTTCCTACACAATTCTTAACTTGTGTCTTTTGCTTAGACTCTGTGACCATCTTCATGACCTCACTTAGTTACTTCATAAATTTGCATCTGCTTCCATCTACAAAGCCACAAACAAAAGGTATTCCAACATTACATCCTTCTGAGGTTTACAGAAAATCTCTAGAGGCCTGAAGCAGATTACTGTAAAACGAGATGCTGGACCTTGTTGTAACGATAACCAGACTGGACACAGACTTTATTTTCAAACCCAAACGGGTATGTTTATTAATGTACGTAAAATGGGTGGAGAAGAGGAAGAAGTGGATACCAGTACTATGCAGCTTATGGAGAGGTGACTGGAGGGCAGACGGAGAGAATGGAGAACAGGAAATACCTCGATCCGGAGAATGGAGGACGAGGCGAACTTTAGTGGAGAAGGTAGGGGCTGGAACTAGAACCTGGAGCAAAGCGAACATAAGGTAGCGAGGCGAGTAGCAGAGAATCGTGGAGTTTTCAACGTAAGTCTTGTATGAGACCAGGGTCTGGAAAGGGTGCACTTAAATAGAGGAGTGGAAGTGATTACGAAACTAGGTGCAGGTGTGCTAGATTAATATTCGGGTGATTGGGTGCATTGGTTGGTGAGGGAGTCTGGAAATATTTCCTTTTTTTTCCTCCCATTTCTCATCATGCTTATGAAAAGTTCTCTTTTTTTTTTTTTTTACACAGCTTCAAATATTTCAGCAAAACAGGTTATATGCAGGTTTAAGCTAGACATTTGTTTTAATTAAATTATTTTTATTAATAATTTTATTAATCTATTTATTATTAAACATTTTATTCTTCAAATTCAAATTCTTATTCTCTATATAATGTAATAAAATTTAACATTTTATGGAAAAATGTATTTTTAAATTTTTTACTACAGATTTTTTTTTGCAATCTAAATATTGTTTTTATATTTTAGTTGTTTTTTTTTTAATGATTTTAGCAGTTTCAGTAATGAATTCACGTAAAAATACAGTTGAAACTTTCTCTATATTTATTTTTATATTTATTTTACAGATTTTACTTTTACTTGGGTCAAACATTATCATCCACAGGCTTCCTTCTCTTTGACCGTTGCCTTTATGATTCCCGTTCCATAACACATTGTCACGGATGGCAGGTGAGGACCCAAATGCAGAACACAGTCCGAGTTCAAACTTAGAGTCTTTATTAAGAACGGCACAAAAAAATGGCAGAGTTCTCAAAAAAACCAGGATACAGCAGGCTGGTAGAATCAGTAAAAGAAACAACCACATATAGTCCAATAATCCACAATCCAGAGAACAGGTTAAACGTAGGACAGGCAGAGTCATTAACAGCATACAGTCCACTAATCCAAATCCAGAGAACAGGTTAAACGTAGGACCGGCAGGGACATTAACAGCATACAATCCAATAATCCAAAATCCAGAAAGCAGGTTAAACGTAGGACAGGCAGAGTCATAAGCAGCATACAGTCCAATAATCCAAATCCAGAGAACAGGTTAAATGTAGGACAGGCAGAGTCATTGATTGAAGGAAGGCAGAGACAAACCAGGCAGACAGGAACTGAAGAAAAGGGCAGGATGCCGTCTCAGAAGCTCAAGGCTGACTGAAGAGACCATCTGGCAAGGAGCATGGACTGCTCGCTAGCTTATATAGGACAGAGGAGCATAAAATGGCGGAAACCGGAAATGAGATCGCGAAACCGGAAGTTGCGTCCCGGAACCGGAAGTAGCAACATGGAACCTGGAAATGCAGCGGAAACCAGCGAACAGGCTCGGATCCTAATTCTTGGGAAGAGAACAGAGGTGGTTGATAGCCGTAAGCGGCCTGGAAAGGGGAGAGGCCTGTGGCTGCCGAGGGAAGAGAGTTGTGGGCATATTCGACTCAAATGAGGTTGGATGACCAGGATGTAGGGTCTTCAGAACAGAGGATTCTGAGCCCAGTCTCCAACTCTTGGTTTAATCACTCCGTCTGGCCGTTGGTCTGCGGGTGGAAGCCAGATGAAAGGCTAATGGAGGTACCCAGGAGGTGACAGAACTCCTTCCAGAATCTCGAGGTGAACTGTGGCCCCTGGTCAGAAAATATTGCGAGGCAACCCGTGTAAGCGGAAGACATGTAATAGTAGCATCTGGGCAGTCTCCTTGGCGGAGGGAAGCTTGGCCAAGGGCACGAAATGGACCATTTTCGAGAATCGGTCCACCACCGTAAGGATGGTAGTGTGGCCGGCAGAAGGAGGTAGTCCGTTGACAAAATCCAGGGAGATATGGGACCAAGGTCGTCTGGGGGTTGGAAGGGGGCGCAGGAGCCCGGCTTGTGGGGTCCTTGACGATTTCTGCTGAGCACAGGTGGGGCAGGCTGCCACAAATCTCTGGATATCGTGCTTGAGTGATGGCCACCAGAAACGCTGTTGGAGAGTAGATAAGGTACGGGAAACCCCGGGATGACAAAAGAGGCGGCTGCTGTGGCACCACTGGATGACCTGAGACCTAAGGTGATCAGGGACAAAGAGTCTGTTCCTGGGGCAGTTGCCTGGAATCTGTATCCCTGCAATGGCCTGCTGCACTCTCCTTTCGATCCCCAGATGAAGAGCACGGATGGTTACCGATGAAGGGAGGATGTGTTCGGGAGCTGGGTCATCCTCATCGGGGGTGAATAGTCGTGAAAGGGCGTCGGGTTTACCATTCTTAGAACCAGGGCGGAATGAGAGGGTGAAGTTAAAACGCCCAAAGAACAGCCCCCAACGAGCCTGTCGAGGATTGAGTCGTTTGGCTGTCTGAAGGTATTCAAGATTTCTGTGGTCAGTCCATACAATGAAAGGCTGCTCAGTGCCCTCGAACCAGTGGCGCCACTCCTCCAGGGCCAGTTTCACAGCCAGAAGCTCCCATTCACCGATGGCATACTTCTGTTCAGCTGGGGAAAGGCGGTGAGAGAAAAAGGCACAGGGGTGGAGTCGATTGTCCTTAGAAGCCCTTTGAGACAGGACGGCCCCCACCCCACAGTCAGATGCATCCACCTCCACCACTAACTGGCGCGATGGGTCCGGAAGAATCAGGACAGGAGCAGTAGTGAAGAGCTTCTTAAGTTGGGCAAAGGCTAGCTCAGCCTCTGGAGTCCATGAAAAGGGGTGTAGCGAGGAAGTGAGTCGGTGCAGGGGTGCCGCAACGGCACTGTAACCTCTGATGAACTTCCGGTAGAAATTAGCGAACCCCAGGAAACGCTGGAGCTGCTTACGGCTTTCAGGGCACTGCCAGTCCCTCACAGCCTCCACCCACCTGGGATCCATCTGTATGCTACCGGCCGAGAGTATGAAACCCAAAAAAGTGGTGCTGGAGGTGTGGAATTCACACTTCTCGGCTTTTACATACAGACGGTTCTGAAGCAGGTGACGGAGCACCGACCGGACATGGTGAACATGCTCCTCTAGGGAGTGGGAGAAGATGAGGATGTCATCCAAGTACACAAAGACAAACTGGTTTAGGAAGTCCCGGAGGATGTCGTTGACCAGGGCTTGAAATACAGCAGGGGCATTAGTGAGCCCGAATGGCATTACCAGATATTCATAATGGCCTGTTGGTTTGTTAAATGCAGTCTTCCATTCGTCACCCTCTCGAATACGCACCAGATGATAGGCGTTGCGGAGATCGAGTTTGGTGAAGACAGTGGCTCCCTGGAGGAGTTCGAAAGCAGTAGACATGAGGGGTAATGGGTAACGGTTCTTGGTAGTAATGGCATTAAGCCCAACATAACAGGGGCAAATGGTGAAGGGATCAGAAGAAAAGACAACCACTCTTGGTGATGTTCAGAGATGGTGACAAGCAAGGGTTTAGTGCGTTGGGAGGCATGATGGAGGACGTGGCCGTCCAAGGCCTGAACTTGGAGGGGCGAGAACAGAGGCACCGTCTCAAGGCCTAGTTGTTTAGCCAGGTCTTGATCCATAAATTCAGAGTCGGCTCCGGAGTCCACAAAGGCAGATAGGTCGTAGCCCCGCTGGTCAACTGAGATGCGGATCTTGAGCAGTGGCTTGGAAGGGACTGATGGTCGTAGACTCGCCGCTGGCCCCTCTTTCAGCGACGAGCCCGGCCTTTTACTGGACAGGAAGCGGCAAAATGTCCAGCCTCTCCACAGTACAGGCATAGTCCTGAGCCCGACGCCTGTCCTTCTCAGCAGGGGATAAGTGACGACGACCAATCTCCATGGCATGGGAGAGAGGAAGGCTCCTGGATGCAGAGACAGGGAGGGTAGGAGAAGGCGGGGGGCGAGAGACAGTGGGTTGGTAGTTGGGTTGTCCAAGACGTCGGGCTGACCTTTCAGTTTGGCGTTCCCGAATGCGTCGATCGATGCGGGTAGCCAGGGCGATCAGGTCGTCGAGGTCGGCTGGTAGCTCCCGGGCAGCGAGCTCATCCTTAATTTCAGAAGCCAGCCCCGATAGAAGGCATCGTAGAGTGCGGTGGCATTCCACCCACTGTCGATGGCAAATGTGCGAAAATCCACCGCATATTCCGCCACGGTTAGGCTCCCTTGTGAGGCTTCAAAGAGGGAGCGTGCCGCATCCTGCTGAGGAGCAGAGGTGTCGAAGACCTTGCGGAGTTCATTGGAAAAAGACTCAAAGGAGGAGCAGAGTACAGACTGACGTTCCCACTCAGCGGTTGCCCAGAGCTTGGCCTTGCCTGACAACAGGGAGATGACATAGGCTACCTTGGAGCGGTCTGATGGGAAGGAAGAGGGTTGAAGTTCAAAGATCACTGAGCATTGCATCAGAAATGCACGGCATAGTCCTGGTTCACCGGAGAAGCGTTCGGGGTAAGGCAGGTGTGGCTCCCGAAGATGACCTGGTGAGCTCGTGGGTGTCGTTGTCGCCGAGGGAGCTGAAGAGGGTGGAGTGACTGAAAGCTGATTCATGCGACGGATCAGTTCGTGTGTAGCCGAGGCGAGCTGGAGACGACGTTCGTGAGAGGTGGAGGTCTCAGATAAGGAGCTTAGAAGGGCTTGCATGTTCTGTGGCTCTGCTGGGTCCATGTTGGCCAGATGGTACTGTCACGGATGGCAGGTGAGGACCCAAATGCAGAACACAGTCCGAGTTCAAACTTAGAGTCTTTATTAAGAACGGCACAAAAAATGGCAGAGTTCTCAAAAAAACCAGGATACAGCAGGCTGGTAGAATCAGTAAAAGAAACAACCACATATAGTCCAATAATCCACAATCCAGAGAACAGGTTAAACGTAGGGCAGGCAGAGTCATTAACAGCATACAGTCCACTAATCCAAATCCAGAGAACAGGTTAAACGTAGGACCGGCAGGGACATTAACAGCATACAATCCAATAATCCAAAATCCAGAAAGCAGGTTAAATGTAGGACAGGCAGAGTCATAAGCAGCATACAGTCCAATAATCCAAATCCAGAGAACAGGTTAAACGTAGGACAGGCAGAGTCATTGATTGAAGGAAGGCAGAGACAAACCAGGCAGACAGGAACTGAAGAAAAGGGCAGGATGCCGTCTCAGAAGCTCAAGGCTGACTGAAGAGACCATCTGGCAAGGAGCATGGACTGCTCGCTAGCTTATATAGGACAGAGGAGCATAAAATGGCGGAAAGTAGCAACATGGAACACGGAAATGCATGCCTGACACAAATGGCATCTGGAAGGATTTCCACAAACATATGCAGATACAATATACAAATTTTTTTTGTTGACTTGGGTATGCGCTGCTTTCCCCCCCAAAAAAGGAATTTGCTTATTAGTTTGCATTTTGAAGTGTGAATCTGAATGTCTTCATGGTCTTCAGTTTTCTGTGGTGAAGACTGAACATTTGACAGGAAGCTGAGCAGGAATGCGTCCAGCTTGGTTTTGTCTACTCTTTCTCTCGGGTTAGAAGTGTGCATGGTTATGAGAACATTAATTTGAGAAGATTAATGCATAAAATCATTTAAATAAAAATATTAAATAATAATAATAATAAAGTTATTTTTGTGTCTTACAGGAACCTTCAGTCTGGGCTCTTCTGTGCCATGGCAGTGAGTCAGAACATGGCCTGGAGCAATGCTCAGACATACTGCAGAGCAAATCACATCAACCAGGTCACTGTAAGAAGCATGGAGGAGGAAAACAACCTGATCGCGCTAGCAGCAGCCGCAGCTCCCGGGTACAGCGGCTCTGTTTGGCTCGGACTTCGTTGGACCTGGACCTGGATTACAGGAGAAGAGACTTCTCACTACTTTGTGTGCTACGATGGTAATTATTCTGGCTTTTCTCACGCATGACATTGGAAAAGTCTCATTTCTACAGAATACAATAAAGAAATAATTTTATGCATGATTATGCAGTAAGCAGCATTAGGTCTGTAATGATATTTATGACCATTTATACCTGGTATTTTTTGGTTTAGTCTGCTTAAATATGGAGCTCATGAGCTGCTGCTTGTGCAAGGTAGAAAGCTAATAAGCTAATTATCCTACTGACTTAAATAAGAAATATATAAATGTATATTGACTCACTAGTTTATTGTAAGATAAATGCTGTTGGTCTAAATGGCAGTATATAACATGCAGTTTTTTGTGAACACACTCATCTATCAGGCAGCAAAGATGGATTTATGTTGCAGACAGTGTTTGTTATTATTATTATTATTATTATTATTATTATTATTATTATTATTATTATTATTTCAGATGACAGGCAGACAAATCCAAAAATGTGATAAAATATAAAAACCTTTTTTTTTACGTTCTCTAGTAATGTTCCCTGTCTGCTTGGATAAAAAAGTGGCTTTTGCCAGCAGAGCATCCAGCTGCTTGAGTTTCTCAGCTCTGATTGGTTTCGAGACTGATATTCAGTTCCTTAATGACTTCAATGACACAGGAGGTGCCCCTGGACCCTTCTCACTGTTTGTAGTTGTGACCAAATATCATGTGACTGAATTCATTGTCAGGTATACACAGAGAGGAGAAGGTTCTTCCGCTGCCATAGTTAATTGTCGGCCAACAGGCCACTTAATACATCATATATCCTTAGAGAAAAGCAACGAGTCGATTAACGTCTGTCCATGGGTCACGTTTGGCTCCGGGCCGTTTTTCAAATTCCCAAGATGCAGTTAATTCAATTCAATTAAATTTAATTTTATTTTTATAGCGCTTTTAACAAAGTCCTAGATGTTAGACAAAATCATCCCTAGTTAGCAAGCCTGGGGCGACTGTGGCAAGGAAAAACTCTCTTAGATGATATGAGGAAGAAACCCTGAGGGGAACCAGACTCAAAAGGGAACCTCATTCTCATTTGGGTGACACCGGAGAGTGTGTCCTTTCTGCAGTTATGTACAGTCAGTTGTGTGATGCGGATAAAGCATATGTAGAATGTTAGTAAGTGTATTGATTAAGAGGTGGTTGTAGTCCTTAAAGTGCACATAGGGTCGGCATCGTTGCTTTGATATACTCAAGTCCTCACGAAGCAGAACTCAGTTAGAGACGGTCCATCTCTGGAGGCCTCGGGACCCTTGCAGGGTTGGCCTCTGTCTACTGGAGCTGGCACAATCTCCAGATGGCTCGGGATGGGTAGAAGAAGGAACAGGTGGAAAGAAATTAGCGTAGCTGCCATTCATTATATTAGCAGCACTAGATGATGATGTGCATTTAATCAGATGTGCTGGAGTACAAAGTTGTATGGGATGTATTATGTGTATGCCTGGCTAAAGAGATATGTGTTTAATCTTCTTTTAAACTGGGAGACTGTGTCTGAGCCCTGAACACTGTCAGGAAGGCTATTACTCTACCCCCTTTTGTAGACTTTAATATTCTGGGAACTACCAGAGGTCCAGAGTTTTGTTATCTTAAGGAGTGTGGTGAATTGTAGTTAAGCAGCATATAACAAACTGTGATTTTCTACTACGCCAACAGTGGCCATTTTAAATCGAATTCAATTTACACTCATCCTTTTATCACTTATAGCAGCTAGAAACAATCAATATCCAGCTACTCTTTCTTTTTTATGTTAGATAAAACCTCATATCAGCAATTACACAAGTTTTTAAATCTGTTTTTTTTTTACCTATAATTCTATCCTTCAACAGACTCATCAACTGGTAAATTCATCGTGGTCCAGCTTGCTAAGAACTGGACAGAGGCTGAGGTTTATTGCAGACAACATTACGCTCATCTCGCCATCATCAAAACCTCCGCAGAGCAGCAACAAGTTATTTCCTTGTTGAGCAAAAGGAGTTTTATCGGCCTGATTTCGGCACAGTGGTCTGATTACAGTTTCTCTGCGTTCCAGTACTGGGTTGGAATATCAAACTGGGAGACAAGCCTTGTTGATAAATGTGTTGCCATGGTGCTATCTAATTCTGGGAAATGGGACCATTTTGATTGTACAACGCAAAAACTGTTCATTTGCTATGGAGGTGAGTGCCCAGTTAACCTGAACGTTTTGCACAAAGTGTTGAGCCAACAGATATAGCTGAGAAACTGATTATTAACATTAGGGATGGTTACAAATACATTTATCGGTGCACAACACGGTGTCATGTCGCAGAGGGATTTTCGTGTTATTATTATTAAGTATCAAGTTCTCTTGAAATCTTGAAAGAACCTATAAAAAAATGCATGACATGGAATATTCAAGAATTTACGTATAATTAAACACACAGTAATTATAATGTGTATTATGTCATTAAAAGAAAAATCTCTAGATGTGTTCAGCAAGTCCAGATGTTACTGATGTTTAATAGAACAATTAAATAAAAATGCTCTTTTTCCTTGCCACAACTCTTCCTTTAGTGCCACCATTCCAACCCGTCTCTTGTCTTTACCATGCTGTAAGATATCTGAAGACATGGATGGATGCTCAGATCTACTGTATTGTACTGATCTGGCTACTGTGGACAGTGTAGGTGATGTGAAAAGTGTGATGAATCAGGTGGCTCTTAGATACACTGGACTTCTGTGGATTGGGCTCCAGAGTGCAGTGGACATGCGCTGGAGCTGGTCAATGGGAGATGAGCCTGTCACTGATTACTTTAATCGGGCCTTAAATAATCCAACCGGCGGCAGGAAATGCATGTCGAACATGAATGGATTGTGGAGCGTTATGGACTGTCAGACACTGCTATACTTTGTGTGCTACAGTGGTGAGTCAGCTAATACTCCTCAATTCTGTTTGGACATCATTTGCTTCTTTAGCTTTGCTGATGTTGCACTGAAGCCTTCCAGTTTGCCAAGGTCATTCTTAAACTGCCCCTTAAACGATGTTCTGATGAGAAGTGACTTGCTTCGATCCATAAAAACGGAACCTGAGTGTAGCTGTAGCTCCACCTTCAAACTGGACTCACTGGGATTGTGTTCAGGAGTAAACCAATTAAACCAAGCAAGTAACAAGTAGGCCACTAATAATAAAAATAATAATATTAAATAATAATAATAAAAAGTCACATCCATTCAGCTTGCCTTTTGTCTGAAGGAAAGAATGAGAGAGGACGCTTGGGGTGTGGCCAGCAACGCAGCATCTCCTTCCCTTCTCAGAGAACCGGGTTACATACGTAACCTGTTGTAGTTCCCTGTCGAAGGAACTTGGCGCTGCATCATGACTGATGCTATGGGAATGTCAATACCAACGCCGCCACACACCAGTTGATGTCTGTCCCAGGGGCCATGAGAGGACACCCATTAGTTCTGAAGGACCTGAGACCCAGGAGTGGTTTCCATTTCCAGGTTATAAAACCTGATAAAGGTGTGCAGAGAGGACCAGCCCACCGCAGCACAAATCTCCTGGAGAGGAACACCCCTAGCCAGGGCACTGGATGAGGTGACACCCCTAGTGGAGTGAGCTCTGACCCCTAGAAGCAAAGCAATACCACGTGCCTCATAGGCCTGGGTAATGGCCTCTACCACCCAGTGTGCCAAGTGCTGCTTGGAGATTGGATTACCCTTGTTTTGGCTCCCGAAGCAGACGAACAAGGAGTGGGACTTATGCCACAAGTTGGAGTGGTGGACATAAGTCTTACGGGCTCTGACTGGGCAGAGCAAGTGCAGCCTCTCCTGTTCCACTGAGTCATGGGGCAGAAGACAGAAGGGCTCCAGGATGACTGGATGACCAGCCATTCTGGGCACCTTCGGGACATATTCCAGCCCTGGGGTGCAAGATAGCCTTGGACATGCCAGGGGCAAACTCCAGGCAGGCGGGGGCAACTGATAGAGCCTTCAGAACCCCTACCCATCTAAGGGAGATCAAGGCTAATAGCAGAGCCACCTTAAGGGTCAGAAACATCTCTGAGGCTGACTCCATGGATTTAGATGGGGCTTCCAGAAACCCGTCCAGGACCACCAAGAGGCCTGGCACTGCACAGAAAGCGAGAGACTAGAGAGTGCCTATCTAGGTAGGCACCAAGGACAAGGGCATGGTTTGCAGCAATGGCGGCCATGTACACCTGTAAAGTAGAGGGGGACAGGCCCTGAGAAAGGCGAGACTGTAGGAATTCCAGCACTGTACTAATCAGGCAGTGCACTGGGTCCTGCTCACATTGAGTGCACCAGAGACTAAAAAGCCTCCACTTTAGAGCATACAGCTTCCTAGTGGAGGGAGCCCTATCATTCAGCAGAGTCTCCACAACCTCAGATGAGAGGCCTGCCTCTAGGAACTGGTCCCCCTCAGGGGCCAGACCCAGAGCTTCCACATGAGAGAAGACATCTTTCCTGACGGAAATCTCCCAAGAAGCCTTCTAGGAGGGAGACAAGGTCTGTGAACCAAACTCGAGCAGGCCAGCAGGGAGCCACTAGAAGAAGATGGACCCCATTGTGGTGCAATCTGGCTAGGACTACTGGGAGCATAGCTACCAGGAGAAAGGCGTACAGATGCAGCCTCAGCCCAGTCTGTACCAGAGCATCCACACCCAGAGGGGCTGGAAGAGAGTGGGAGTACCACAGCAGACAGTGTGTCGACTCCTTGGAGGCGAACAGATTCACTTCCGCTTGGCTGCAAATCTGCCAGACGGTGTCCACCACCTGAAGACTCAGCAATTGTCTCAACAGGAAGTCTGCCTCCTGATTTATGTGCCCTGGAATGAAAATTGCTCTCAGCAAAAGAAGTCTGGTCGCTGCCCAGAGCAGGATCTGCTGCGCCAACTTGAACAGAGGGCACAAACACAGACTCTGGCTTTTCACTGTGGCTATCCTTGATCCCTGTAAGATTAAGCCACAGGTGCCTCTCCATGGCAACTAGCGCAGCCATTGAACAGCCTATGGCGCGGGCCATGTGCTTCGTGGCATCGAGCACAAGATCTGTGGCTTGATGCAGCTCAGAGACTGCATCAGGGCTCAGTCCCATGCCGTAGTCAAGCTCCCTCAGCAGGTCAGTCTTGTAGGCCTGCAAAACCATCATGGTGTGCAGAGACACACCGGCGTGGACTGCTGCCGTGTAGGCTTTCCTCCAAGGTCTGAAGTGGCTCTACACATTTTAGAAGGGAGCGCCGGCCTCCTCCTTGCGGGCAATGTAGGGGAGAGATAGCTCGCAAGTGTCTCTTCCACCTTGTGCATAACCATATTCATCCAGCCCCATAATGGCTGAATGATTAGAGGAGGCCGGGGAAAAAAGGTCGCTGAACATGGATTCTTCCAGGACCTTGATACCTCAGCATGGAGGTCTAGGAAAAATGGGAACTGTCTGCGTGACGGGGGCACATAGCCTGAAGTCAGGAAGTGGTCATCAAGCTTAGAATGGACAGCGCTATTTTCCTGCTGAGGCCAGTTTAAATGTAAATTAAAAACTTGCGTTATTACATCGAGGAGCTCCTTGGATGCCACTGATTGTGGTGGCAAATCAATAGAAAAATTCCCCTCATCGCCCATGTCGAGCTCCTCAAAGCCCGATGCGGATAAAGACATATCCACTTCCGGGTTGGGTGAAATTGCAGCGCGAGCTCCCGGAGCCAAAATGCGGACAGTGGACTCAGGAGAGAGGACAAGAGAAAGGGAAAGACCCATCTCTTGTTCCATCTGTGAAGCGCAGAAGCGTGGCCTGTAAACAAAGCCAAATGGGATCAGAGTTTGCGAGGAGGAAATCTCCCGCAGTGCACGCAGCCGGATCACTTGAGAACCAACCGGGTGCTCCTCACCCAAACAAACCATGCAAAGAGCGTGTGTGTCATCCTCCATGATAAAGCATGCGTATTCCTCTGTCACGTGTCCTATCCGAGCCAATGAATTGGCGTGTGCACATGGAGCTTCAGACACACTTCCTCGACAAAGTGTTCCCATAGCGTCAGCCATGACGCAGCGTCAAGTTCCCTCGAAAGGGAACTAAATTAATAAATAATATATAACATTATAGAGTATATAAAATAAATACTATTTACTGTGTAAATATAAATATAAGTATTATGCTAATGATATTAGTTAATACTTTAATTTTTTTTTAAAAATTAAAACCCAAGGGGCAGTGGGTTTGAAATTTTGATTTTTGTAAAAAAAAAAAAATCAATTAATTATTATTAATATATTATAATAATTTAGACTGATTTCCCAAAGTAATTCATTAATTTTTATATGCATTTTTTAAATGTATTTATTATCCAACATCTCATATTTTATAATTATATTATTAATATATTGACAAAAACTGAAGCTACTTCATTGATTTCTTGATTCACATTATGAGTGCTGCTGTTTGATTAAACTAATTATGTAGAAATTCTCTAAACAGTGTATTTCAAGCTGAGGCTTTTGTGCAAGTCGAAGTCTCACAGCTTCAGGCAACAACTAAAGAAGCAAAGTTACTTTAACTGAAACTTCTGATGCTGTCCTTGCCTGCTGTAATTACAGAAGGTATGGGATACATCATGGTCACTACTCAAAAACCATGGCAAGATGCTCAGAGTTACTGTAGAAGCACCTATGCTGACCTGGCCCACATCTGCTCTCCATGGGAACAGAACCAGTTGAACGCTGTTGTTGGTAGATGGGTTTCTGTCTGGATTGGCTTGGTTCTGGACAGCTGGCAGTGGTCTGACCAGTGGAGCCATCTGTTCAGGAACTGGACGTCTGGACCGCCAAGTGTCATAAATGCCGGCTGTGCTGCTGTGGTAACAGGAACGTCTGGAAGATGGACGAATGACATCTGCACCACACCTCACCCTTTCGTCTGCTACGGAGGTGTGTCTCAGAGGCCGTTTAGATCTGAGCACAGCGTGAAAACAGGCACTGACCGCTCTCTTTGTTTGTTTTTTCTTTCCAGATGTGGACAGCATGAATAAAAAACAGGTTGTGAAGATAAAATTGGTTTCCAGCGGAATGACCAACCTGACCGACCCGTCAGTGCGAGCTGCAATCCTGGATCACGTACGACAAACCGAGCTCACGCTCATTCTTCACATGCAGTAATAACATTGTAATAACAGGATTCATGTGGTTTAGTTAACATTCAAGGTGTCAGCAGTTAGTGGTACAGCTGCAGCTTTTCTCTAGTTTTCTGTAATAGAGACCCATTAATTAGCTCCAAGGCTGAAGGTTCGATTCCTGCCGCTGCTCTGTGTGCCTGGAGATTTCCAGCTCTCCATGTGCTGTGGAGGTTTCCTTAGAGTTTTCTGGTTTCTTCCCCAAGCCCAAAGTCAGGTGTTATAGGCTGATTAGCATCTCTAGATTGTTAGCAGTGTGTGAATATGCCTTGTTATGGGTTGGCATCCCATCCAGGGTGTTCCTAGGGTCCTGGGATAGACTCCAGGCTTGTGTAGGATTCTCGCTACACAAAATGGATGAATGGAAAGATGGATGTTTCTATTATTTCTTAAATCATCAGTGTTAGTAAGTTCTTAGATCCACAGCACTGGTGTGTTCACACTGGTGTTCATGAAGGGAAGATTAAAGAGTTTTTCCAGTCGAGTCATCAGATCTGATGCTTAAGGCTTGGTCTCACTACAAGACTTTAACCGTTGGCAGATCGCTTTGCTGTTCAGACTACATTACTTCACTGTATGTTTTTTTGTCCTTGTGGTGTTCACACTACGCGACGCTTCGCAAATGATCCACAAGAGGGGGTCGCACACCACATGATCTGACAACAACTCTTGTCACTCAACGCCATCCCCAAACCACGTTTTGTCACAAAAACACACGCAACAGGTGGATCCGGAAATGACGCGAGACTTTCGGTAGAGGTTTATTTTGAAAATGGACATCGGCAGGAGTCTCGCTCTAAATAACTGTTAATTTATTAAAATAAATGTTGTGTCCACACTATTTTTGAAGCCATGTTGCTGCTGCTGCTTTTCTTCCGGTGACCTCAACCTGTTGACTTGTTCTCTCATTGGCTGGAGGTCGTAGCTACAATTGACACCATGTGATGTCGAGTCGGCCGACCATCCCAGATGTTTAACATGCCAGATATCTGGATTTTGTTTGCGAGGTGTCAGCCTCTTTGATTCGTCGTTGAGTAGTTCACACATAAAGATTGCCGAGCGTTGAACACCCGCTGATTTTCCCACGATCACAGACCGATCTGTCGGCGAGCTTGTTAATTTGCAAATTGGGCTTAAATCGGGCTTAAAATCCTGTAGTGTGAACTAGGCTTTAGTATCTTTCTTTTTCTCCACAGATCGAACAAAAGTCAAAGCGAAAGGAATGAATCTAAATATCAAATGGAGAGTGAGGGATGATGGAAGTGTCTTCAAAGCTGAAAAATTCTGAAGTCATGGGTGTATCGATGAGGTTTCTTTCCATATAATGTATAAACTAGCGTACATACAGGATGTCTAGTAACAAAGATAGTAGAGAAAGATGAGCTAGATCACTCAGAATGTATATTGTGATATTCCATAATGTATGTAGTGCAAAAAATATGAATTTTGTAAAAATCTCAAAAAGAAATACATAAATCTTTAAAAAAAAATAAATAAATAAAAATTCAGAGGTGTACTTAAATGAACTGTGTGGTTTTTTTTTTATTAACCACAAAACAACAGAGCCAAATCAATACACAGTCGACACCCAGAGCGTTTAGACAATGTTAAACAATATATTGTTTGTATGAAAAAGTGACCAGAGAAAAGCCCAAAGGGCAAGACGGTCCAGTGAAAGAAAAAAAATATGGGGAAAAAGAAAAGAAGAGAAAAAAAATAGAAGAAAATATTTTTAAAAATGGAAAAGAAAATGGAAGAATGTGCATAGCCAAAACATGTTACCGTGGTTTAAAATGGGTGTGTTTTAGTGAAGTAAAAGTGATTTAGTTTATAGATTTGAGTGCCAGATGTGCTTCAGTGGGTGATTTGGGATTTTAATCAGAAGGCCGCCAGTTTGAACCGAGCCGCTGTTGGTTCTCTGAGCGTTAGCGTGCTTGCTAAATTTTAAGTCGGATAAAAACGTATAGAATGAACTGGAGGACGTGTCGAAGCCAGACTTATGGATCTGTTGCTCCCGAGTAGAACTGGAACATTCACTTGTTGTTATTGATTGCTAATGTGAACGCAAGGTTATTTGTGTGTGTGTGTGTGTGTATGTGTGTGTGTGTATGTGTCCACTGTAAAGAAAGACAGACATAGCAATAAGTAGAACAACAGCTCGTCCCTGCTCAACAAGACTGAAGGATCACATCGGCTCTAAGCTCAAGCCAGTTGTTCCGGACGTAATCAGGATCTCTCTAGCAGGATTTTGGGAAAATAAAAAAAAAACATTTCAGGTGTGAGTGAGAATAAAAACTAACAATATGTCCTTTACGCGATATTCAGTGTAAAATCTAATTGCCCCCTGACCATTCCGGTGTCCAGCACATCTGTAATTGGATTCTGATGTCTGAGGACTGTTTTAAGTTGTCTTTATCACATACACATCATTTATCACATATAAATTACTGCACAGGCAAATGCTTTCTTCACATATCCCGTCCTTGGGGGTTGGGGTCAGACCACAGGGTCAGCCATGATGCAGAGTGGGTCCAATGATGGAAGTATTTCTGAACGTTTGCGTACATCTAACTATCGGATAATGTTTTTGCTCACATGTCGAGCAAAGTATCAAGCAATAATAACAATCCACTTCCTGTCTGGTGATTTAAGATAAGTAGGTGGAGCTCTGGAGGACGTGTGCAGGTTCAGACCTAAAGACATAAACACCACGATATACGAATAAGAGAATATCTACTGAATACAGGATCCTGAAATCTTCTTCACAGACGTTTACCAGGATTGAGTGTGTGTGTGTGTATATGTGTGTGTGGATCTGATTGACCCTCATGTTGTCTTTTCTGCTTCCTCTCCTTTAGCAGATGTGTGTGTGTGTAATAAAACAGCAGGGATGAATGCGATGCGCTTCTTTTTATGTAGCAGAGCTTCCATCCCCTTGACTAGCGTGTTTGGGATAGAATAGCGCCCCCTAACTGTGCACTCGAATTATGTTTGTAATGAAATAAACTGAGCTTAGTGATGTTTGAGATATTTATTCAGGGTCAACTGAGTCAAGGAAAGTGAAATAAAAGGGAATCTGTTCTTTGTTGCACTAACTGTAAGTACAATGTTAATACTGATGAGAGAAGAGAAACGGTATTTCGATTCCTCTGTATGTCTGCACATATGGTGGTATTGAGAATAAAGAAAACCTTGAACCTTGAACCTTGAATTAATGAGCTGTTTGAATTCTTTAGGTTTATAAAAATAATGTTTAAGAATTTTCTAGTGTTTTATTTAGTTGTCTCTTGGTGAAGGTCAGATACGTCAGGTTATATTAAATATTTTTTTAGATCTTTTTTAACTACAATAGAATATTATAAGATGTCAAGAAAATGTTTATTTCACTGTTTTACTCACTTGTGAGTGGGACATTTCCTCAAACCTGGCGACTTTTAAGACCGTAATCACGTCGTAGTGTCATGAGGAGATACGTCTCAGTTTCCTTTATTAAAAGAATTCTCAAAAATATTCATATCTGTTGCATTATCTTTAGATTTAATGCTGATTAATGGCCTAAAAAGGTCTTTAAAAAAACAATAAAATATAATTCCAGCAAACTTCTGTCAAAGTCTTGGTCTTCACAGTGAAGTAAACATTTTTAAATCCAAAGTTATCTACTAATAGAGTTTTTATTATTATTATTATTATTATTATTATTATTATTATTATTATTATTATTATTATTATTATTATTATTATTATTAAGTATGCACCTTTTCATATATTTAATTAACTGAAGCCTCATTCACATAAACAAATAGGACTTTTTATATTTATATTTAAAGAAAGAAAAATAAAAGACTTGTCACGGTCCAGCTGCCCCCGCACCATGTGGGCCGCGAACCCGGACCGCTGTGGACCTCTGCACGCCATGAAAGGAGACCCAGATGCAGGATTCAGCGAAGTGCTGCTTTTATTACATAAACATAGCATGGTATAAAACAAAACAAGAACCTAAACCATAACCTGGACATGGCAACACAAAACCTGACACAAAACCAAGGCACAGTTACCAATCACCGACGAGGACATGAACACAAGGATCCCCATTTATAGGGATAGACATCAGGGCTAATGGGATACAGGTGACACAACAGGAATGAGAACAATGGGCAGGAACTGTGCTAGTCATTGCCCACATTTTTATTGTTCTTTTATTTAATCAAATTTGTGCCAAAGATATTAAAAAATAATTTGGCAAATGTCTGACAAAGCACAAAAGGCCTTCATTTAAAAACATTTAAGTTTTGCTTTTCCAATTCAATTTTTTTCTAAAGACATTTATTCTCCCTTTCTTATTATTTTAATTTGACAAAATGGTTTGATACGTTTGACACAAATGTACAGCACTGCCACTGACCAAGAGAATAATTCGAGCTCCTAAGGTCTCTGAGAAATTTGCATTTCTTTTGTTTACTCCTTAGAGTTGACAGTGGTTTAGACACATACTTTTAAGCTAAATAGTTTTTCCCGCAGTTGTCTGTGTGGACGGTGTGTAACCGTGTTTGTTTTACGCCTGCTCACTTGAGGTGTGTCTGTAATGCTGAAAATGAAATCAGATACACTTTTCATTGTCAGTGATTAATCTGTCATCACATAGAGAGGGGAACCCTCATTTTCTGCCGATCTCATAGATATAATGCTTCTCATGGAGTTCATTGGACAAGGTTAGCCTCACCAGTTGCTTCTCCAATTTTACGTAAATCGAAAGCCGATGTTTTGCAAGCTGATTTTATTTACAAATACCACTTCAAGTACACAGTCAAGAAGCTCGTGCTCTCTGGTGTAATGCTTTGACAAACCTTTGCTTGCCAAATGTGGCTTTGAAAAAATGTGACTAAAATGCCTTTCTGTCTCATGAGCTGGTTTGTCGACGGATTTACATCCGTTTTAAATGGATCTGACGAACATTGACCAAACTTTATGTTTATATTACATGGCTAGACCATCTTCGCTGTTGATTCAACGTTTTGTTCACAACATGATTTACGCCAGGGGGGTGTAAACTTTTTAGATAGATAGATAGATAGATAGATAGATAGATAGATAGATAGATAGATAGATAGATAGATAGATAGATAGATAGATAGATAGATAGATAGATAGAGTAGATAGATAGATACTTTATTCATCCCAGTGGGAAATTTACAACTTCCAGCAGTATCCACAAGCATAGGTAATAAGGTAATAAATAAAAATATAGTCACAAGCAAGGCGATGGGGTCCAAGCAACGGCGCCATCGCCACCCAGGCGCACCAGACACAGTGGGCACAGTGGGTACATGCATTGTCTAATCGGTCTAATGAAAGTGATCACAGCATTGTCCACTGATGGACAAAAAGAAAACTGACTCTCCCTCTAAACTATATAAGGACAAAAGTGACAGTTTGGGTGTAAAGAAACAGATCATAGCAATGTCCAAAGATGTCAAAAGGAACAATGACTCTCCCTCTAAACTATATTACTATATCAGTATATCAGTTTATATATATATATATATAGAGAGAGAGAGAGAGAGAGGGAGAGAGAGAGAGTCACACAGAAAAATGTATACACATTTCAGGAAAAGAAAAAAGTGTATAAATATTTTATTACTAAATTTGTCGCTATATGTTATATATTGGTATAAATGATGATATGATAATAATATGACAATATTATCAATATTATACTAATATAATATACATCATACTATTTTTCTTTTCCTGAAGTGTATATACATTTTTTGGCTGACTCTACATATACAAATTGTGAACATGAAAAAATAAATAAAGGGGATAGAGCTCCATCTAGTGGACATAGTTTAGTACTGCAGGAGTCAGGCCAAAGCCATGTCCAGTCAAATCAAATTCAAATTTTATTTGTCACATACATAATGGTACACAGTATGATATGCAGTGAAATGCTTATACGACTATTTGCTTTGACCCTTGAAAAGGAAAAGGAATAAGGACAGAAAAGACAAGGATAAACTGTAAAATATAAAATACGTAATATAAAATATAAAAAAACTACGATTATAAAATATAAAAAACTACAACGGACTGATAAATGTAAAAATTTGTCGTGAGTCGTTTGAGCATCACAAAATCATGAAACTAAGCAAACTTACTTACAACCAGTTGTTCTTTCTGTGTAAAATATTTTGAAACATTAGGGCTTTCAACTGCGAAGATATAAGAACATTAATATTCTTCTATTATGTCCTTATTTAAATCCTCACCATAGCAACATCATTCACAATATCACAAATTCCTTCAGAGTTTCACATCAGCCATGTCCTGACATTATTCTGACTGATTTTGACCCAAATCAGGTGAAAGTAAGGGACAAAATATTAGAGATTTCAAAAAGTGACACACTTCCTGCTGCCAGTTGGTGGCGCTATGACCGAGACTAACAGTTGTCATATCTGTGTGATCAGCTTTCTGCTCTTAACATAATCCTAAAGTTTCATGTAGATCACTCAATGTACACAGAAATTAGAGACTTCCTGTTTCATTTTATTCGCCATAAGTTTAAGGGCTCCTCACGGCTGAACCATTTAAGATATCAAGAATCCCTCATCAATTTTGCATTATCAATGTCTTGAGATCATTTTAGCCTGGGTTTGGTGGCGGTTGTATCAATGTCTTGAGATCATTTTAGCCTGGGTTTGGTGGCGGTTGTATCAATGTCTTGAGATCATTTTAGCCTGGGTTTGGTGGCGGTTGTATCAATGTCTTGAGATCATTTTAGCCTGGGTTTGGTGGCGGTTGTATCAATGTCTTGAGATCATTTTAGCCTGGGTTTGGTGGCGGTTGTATCAATGTCTTGAGATCATTTTAGCCTGGGTTTGGTGGCGGTTGTATCAATGTCTTGAGATCATTTTAGCCTGGGTTTGGTGGCGGTTGTATCAATTCCCTAGGAGGAGTATATCAAATTCCATTGTGTGTGTTTTGTAAACAACTCAAAATAACTCACTTCCTGTGTACCGGGTTTTACATGGATACGTGCAAGTGTTTTTTTTCCAGGGGGCGCTGTGACGGGTGTGTGCCACGCCCAGGGCCGAGCCACACTGGCCTCCTAATGGCTGCAGATTGCAACATCTCTGCTGATTTTCAAGAGTTTTTGAGCATGTTAAGACCCCCAAAAGGGCCCGGATGATTGCAAAAAAAAAGGAAAAATCCTTAGAAGAACCAGAGGACCCTCCGCACTGCTAGTGCTATAAAAAAATATAACAAAAAATACTAAATACTAGAAAACCTTGTTATTGTTTAGTCTTCTGGGAACCATGCAAATTTCGCATGTAGCTTCTAAAGGGCAGTGAAAACAAAAGATCTTTAAACAATGATTTACACCAGTCACCCTGTTCAAAAGTTTCCGAAACCCACACCACCCCACCCCACCCCTCTTGAGCGTCAGTGAATGTTCACACCTTTTTGTAATAGTGAGTGTGAAGGAATGTGTATTATCTGGAGGAATTTTTCTGAAGGAAATGGTCAGTTTAACTGCTCAGGACAAACCTGAGCAGTTAAACTAAGAGACCATTGCCCAATCTCCAGATCTGCTTTTTTGCAAAAAGAGTGGTAAAAAGTTCCCCAACAGCAATGTGAAAAACTGGTGGAGATCATGGAGCCAGAACACATGCAATCGGGGTTATTCCACCAAATACTGATTTCTTTGTATGTTATTTACACAAAGCATTAACACAATCTGTTTACAAATGATTTGCATTTTGTTTTATTTGAGTTATTAAAGCTCTGCAAATACTAAATGATCTTGGGTTATTTTAATGTGTTATATATAACTATTGTTAAATAACAATAGTTATATTTTGAATTTAGGAATAATATTGTCAGCAGTTCACAAAAAATGAAACAAAACTGTTCATCTCACCAATACATGAACCTGGAAGAAAAAAACATAAGAAACTCATTATTTTGCAGTGGGCTCTTATTATTATTTTTTTTTACAGATCTGTATATATTATCTGCTATGGGAAATAGTTTATTCAGGGCAGAAGTAAATGAATAAATGTTAAGATCGCTCTTTTCATTCATTTTTTAAAGGAAATATATTTCTGTAAACATTGAAGTTTGGACATTTTGTTTAGAGTAACCTTTTCCTGTAACAGATCTGGTGCTAGTAAAAGATCTCTAGATTTGCTTATTTGTTTGCACTGACAAACCTTTTTAAATGGAATTGTCTTTGTTTTGGTAAATGACCGACATAAAGACGATGTAACCATTAAGAAGAAGAAGCTCATCATGCTGTTTCTGATTGAAATGACAAGTGTTTGAAGTATATTTCTATTTCTATCTATTATTTTTTCTGTAGTCGGTTCTTCTGAGCACTTCTGCAGTACAGTACAGTAGCTCTCACGGCACTCGTCTCACCTGGACGTTAACAGGACGTCACATCTGGTCCTGTCTTC
Organism: Hemibagrus wyckioides; assembly: GCF_019097595.1. Taxonomy (NCBI): domain Eukaryota; kingdom Metazoa; phylum Chordata; class Actinopteri; order Siluriformes; family Bagridae; genus Hemibagrus; species Hemibagrus wyckioides. The sequence goes on along the minus strand of NC_080712.1, from coordinate 32,564,062 downwards.
CTGGTCCATCTCGGGTTTGAACATCCAGACTCCACCCATGTGTTTATTCAGGTGATGTCTCAGACAGGCTTGAGGTCAGGATGGATTACCTTTTGTCACACCCAATTCATAACTTGTGTCTTTTGCTTAGACTCCGTGACCACCTCCATGACCTCACCTTGTTATTTCATAAATTTGCATCTGCTTCTGTCTTGTGTCTACAAACATACAGACAAAATTTTCGAACTTTGCATCATTCTGAGGTTTACAGAAAATCTCTAGAGGCTTGAGGCAGATCCAGGATAGATGTAAAGAAATTCAGGAAAGCCTTCAGACATAACGAAAGGAAATATTTCTACATATCAGAACATATGTCACTGTAACAAATGAACAAAAAAAAAAATAAGTCAGTATTTGTTGTGATCTGTGCCTTTAACACTGTGTCACTTCTCTCAGGTTAATATAATAATTTAATATTAGGATATAAAACATATATTACAGAGAAATTACACAGTAAACAGTAAGACTAGGAGATTGGGATCATTTATTTCCTTTTTTTGTCATTTATTGTTATAATAGACGTACAAGTAAGTAAGTAGAAAATGTATACTTTGACAAAAATGTATGATAATTCTGTCAAAAATTTCAGATAATAATAGTTTTTTAATAAATAATAAAATAATAAAATAAATAATAAGGTTTTTCAGATTAGTCAAAATCTAGTTTGGAGTTGATTTTAGTTTTCCTCCGGAGAAGGAAAGGCCGCATGTCCGAGCGAATGACCCACTTACATAATTAGTGGGAGAATGTGGACGAAGGTGGACGATGATATATATATATATATATATGTGTGTGTGTGTGTGTGTGTGTGTATATTACAGATTTTCTTTGTGATCTAAAATGTTTCTTTGTATAGATTTTATTTTATTGATTAATTGATTTATTTATTTTTTGACCATTTTAGTAGTGTCAGTAATGAAGTCACATGAAAATACAGTTTAAACTCTCTCAATTTTTTTTTTAAATTAATTAATTAATTAATTAATTTTTACTTGGGTACAGGCTTCCTTCTCTTTGACCGTTGCCTTTTTTATGATTCCTGTTCAATAACACATGCCATCCGGAAGGATTTCTACAAACATATCCAGAATGTAGTAACAAAAATCTTTTTTTTTGTGTTGACTTTGGTATGCTCTGCTCCCCCCCACCCAAAAAAAAGAGGAAAAGGCCGAGCCTCTTTACTTATTAGTTTGCATTTCGAAGAGTAAATTTGAATGGTCTTCATGGTCTGTGGTGAAGATTGAACATTTGACAGGAAGCTGCCCAGGAATGCGTCCGGCTTGGTTTGGTCTGTTCTTTCAAATTCAAATTCAAATTCAAATTCAAATTTTATTCATCACATATGAAATCATACACAGTACCACATGTAGTGAAATGCTTTTTACGACTGTCCTACGTATGAAGAAAGAAAAAGAGTAAAATTAAAATTAAAGTGTGTGGACATGAAAAATAAAGGGATATAGGAAAAAAATATAGAGAAAAATAGGAAAAATAACTAACATAGTAGAAATTAAATTAATTGTTAAATTGTGAAATAACAATAGTTATGAAAAGCCAATAGTTATCGGGTATACACACACACACACATATATATATGTATATATATATATATATAAATAATATAATATAATATAATATAATATAATATAATATAATATAATATAATATAATATAATATAATATAATAAATATGTATAAACATCTATAATAAATAGAAAAATACAGTAAATACATACAGTATATGTAGATATAAAAAGACAAATATAAATGGTATGACAATAAATAAATACAGTATGTACAGTGTGCATACATAAGATAAATATATATCTAAAAGGCAAATATAAATGTCCAATTGTACAGGAATATCAGGGAGTAAAGTGACGGTGCAGTGTGCACACAAAGATGCACACAAAGATGTACAGTGAGTGTGGTTATTGTGTGTGCAGTGTAGTGCAGAGTATTCAAGTTATGCAATTATTGTGTGTGCGACAATCAGCTGAGGTATAATGTCATGTCGTGTGGGGGAAGTCCAGAAATAAATAGATAGATAGATAGATAGATAGATAGATAGATAGATAGATAGATAGATAGATAGATAGATAGATAGATGGATGGAAGAATGGATGGATGGATGGATGGATGGGTGGGCGGCCAGACAGACAGACGGATAGGTAGATAGATGGACAGATAAATAAATGGATAGGTGGATAGACAGACAGATGGACGGACGGATGGACGGACGGACGGACGGACGGACGGACAGACAGACAGACAGACAGATAGATAGATAGACAGATAGATGGATGGATGGATGGATGGATGGGTGGGCAGCCAGACAGACAGAAAGACGGATAGGTAGATAGATGGATAGATAAATAAATGGATAGATGGATAGATAAATAAATGGATAGATGGATAGACAGACAGATGGACGGACGGACGGACGGACGGACGGACAGATAGATAGATAGATAGATAGATAGATAGATAGATAGATAGATAGATAGATAGATAGATAGATAGATCTCTCTTCCAGCAGTATCCACAAACATAAGTAATAAGGCCATAAATAAAAAAGAAAATAAAAAATATAACAAAAAATACTAAATACTAGAAATACTAGAAAACCTTGTTATTGTTTTGTCTTCTGGGAACCATGTAAATTTCTCATCTATCGTCTAAAGGGCAGTGGAAACAAAAGATCTTTTGGTTCAAACTTTTTTATTGTGTAATCATCATTATTACTGCAATACGTTTTAAGCATTATCCATTTTTAACAATACAAACCTGAAAAGAACAACAAAACAAGCATCACATACAATCAATTAAGAATTAACAATTACACCCCAAACAATAAAACAAAATGAAATAAACGAGCTAAATAAATAAATAAAGCGGGTGGGAAAATAAAAAATAAATTAATTAATTAATAAATAAACAAACAAATAAATAAACTAAACAGAAGGCAGAGATTTAAGAGACTTAAAATATGAGATAAGAGATTGCCATTTCTTAAAGAAGCTACTCTTCCCAGAACATCTAATCTTTTCAAGTTTGAGAAAAAACATGGTATCTACAAGCCATTGAGATGTAGTAGGAGGCTTATCAGCTTATAAGAGGCTTTCCAGTGGATTAGAATATGATGCCTAGCTGTTAAAGACGTAAAAGCTAAAATATCCAATTGTTTGGAACTAAACTGACACCAGACCTTTGAAAAATGCGATAGCAGGGCAAACATCAAAACCAACCCTGAGCACCTTGGACATCACTGTAAAGTAATTAACCCAGCAAGTTTGTAGTTTAGAACAAGTAAAGAACATAAGACTCAAATTGCACTGAGATACTTGACATCTGTCACATCTGTCCTCTATAGTAAAATATATTGCAGATAACCGGGCTTAGAGAAATGGATTGTATGTAGTATTTTAAATTGTATAAGGCTCAGACAAGCACATATCATACTAGAAAGTATTCTATCCAATGCAGCGGCCCACCATTCCTCTTCAAAATTCTCTCCAAGCTCACCCTCCCAGGGTCTTTTAATTTTATCAATAGCACTCCCATCTAAACATCATAGCCGACCATAAATTCTTGAAATTTGTGACTTGTGGTGATGGTTAAACTTCAGAAGTTCTTTCCATGCTTGTATAGGTGGTCGAGAGGGGTAATTAGGAAACAGAGTGGCAGCACAATGTCTAACCAGTTAAAACCGGAACAGGTAGGATTCAGGCAGCCCCAGCTCAGAAGACAACTGTACATAATTGCAAAGGTACCTTCTTTGTATAGGTCTTGAAGTTCAAAGATGGCTGCGCACTCCGGAACCAAAATGGTGCTTTGTTTTAGACAGTGGTGTTCATGTATACAACTGCCAGACGATACTACAGCTCAGAAATCATGCAGTTACTAACCTGCATGATGATGTACTCTGCAAACTTCACGACCTCTGTTTGCTGCGGAGACCAGGCCTTCAGTCCTCTGCGTCGCCTGATGCCGGTGGCCGGGAGAGAGGACATCGCAAGTGGTGCTCAAGGAAGCAGAAGCGTGGAAAATGGGCGGGTGTCCTTGCTAGGCTAAAAACAAACCCTAGCCGGCTGGCACTCCCCCGCAATCATTTTGTCCAACGTCTGCTCACTGGACAATAAATTGGACTACATCTGACTCCAGCGAACTACACAGTGTGAGTACAGAGACTGCTGCGTTTTTGTTTTTACGGAGACATGGCTCAGCAAGTTCCGGACGCCGCCATTCAGCTAGCTGGGTTAACCACGTTTCGTGCCAACAGGAATGCAGCTCTGTGCGGTAAGACTTGCGGTGGCGGTGTGTGTGTTTACATCAACACGGAATCGTGTAAGAACTCTGTGCTTGTGTCTAACTACTGCTCATCACTAGTGGAGTTTGTGACAGTTAGATGCAGACCTTTTTATTTACCCCGGGAATGCACTACCGCTTCATTTTCGGAGTGTACATTCCACGCAGCACTAATGCTAAGGAGGCTCTGTGTGAGCACTAAAGAGCTATTAGCGAGCTGCAGAATGGTCACCCTGACGGACTGTTTATTATCGCCGGAGATTTCAATCATGCAAATCTCAAAACAGTGCTCCCAAAATTCCATCAGCATGTGGACTTTGCGACAAGAGGGGCGAACACGCTGGATCTTGTTTACACAAACATTCCCAGTGTGTATCGTGAGGAGCCCCGCCCCCACCTCAGCTACTCAGACCACATCTCTGTTATGTTGATTCCAGCATACAGACCACTCATCAGATGCTCTAAACTGGTTCTGAAACAGGTTAAAACCTGGCCAGCAGGAGCCATCTCTGCTCTTCAGGACTGTTTTGAGTGCACTGACTGGGCCATGTTCAGGGAGGCTGCATCTATCGACTTGGAGGATTAGTGACCGGCTACATCGGGAAGTGCATCGATGACGTGACTGTCTCCAAGACCATCACCACACACTCCAACCAGAAGCCGTGGATGACTGCAAAAGTGCATGCTCTCCTGAAGTCGAGAGACTCTGCCTTCAAAGCAGGGGATTCAAGATTCAAGATTCAAGAAGCTTTATTGTCATTTCAACCACATATAGCTGACGCAGTACATAGAGAAATGAAACAACGTTTCTCCAGAACCTGGTGCTACAGAAACATACAACATAAAGATCAAACACAAAAAAACAACAACACAGAGCTAGGACAGAAGTTTGTCTTAGCCACATAAAGTGCACAGTATGCAGCTAGGTGCTAACAGAGCATAAACAAGGCAGTGCAAAGAAAAATAAAAAAATAACATAATAAATACAAAAACACAGGACACTTAGCACCGAAAAAGAAAGAAAAGAACATGTGTAATGGAATGTAAGTGAAATAAAATAAGATAAAACGAAATTATGTAAAAAGAATATTGTGCAAACATACAACAGCAGCGCTGAGGTAGTGCAAATAGAAATAAACATAAATATAACTAAAGCAGCAGATGACAGGTTGAGGTAGTGCAATAAGTAATGAACAATATAAATTATGTGTGTGTGTGTGTGTGTGTGTGCATCCACACAGGCGAGAGAGAGAGAGTGTGTGTGTGTGTACATGTGTGTGAGAGAGACAGAGAGTTGTATACAGTTCAGTCCCGAGTGTGTGTGTGTGTGTGTGTGTGTGTACATGTGTGTGAGAGAGACAGAGAGTTGTATACAGTTCAGTCCCGAGTGTGTGTGTGTGTGTGTGTGTGTGAGAGAGTGTTGAACAGTTCAACAGGCTTGAGGAAAGAAACTGTTACACAGTCTGGTTGTGAGGGCCTGAATGCTCCGGTACCTCTTTCCAGATGGCAGGAGGGTGAAGAGTGTGTGTGAGGGGTGTGTGCGGAGAGACAGTGCAGTTCCCAAACCAGGCAGTGATGCAGCTGCTCAGGATGCTCTCGATGGTCCCTCTGTAGAACACAGTCAGCATGGGGGAAGGGAGATGGGCTTTCCTCAGCCTCCTCAGAAAGTGGAGGCGCTGCTGGGCTTTCTTGGTGATGGAGCTGGTGTTGAGTGACCAGGACAGGACGGCCTTAAAAACAGCAAGGGCCAAACTGTCCCGAGCCATCAGAGAGGCGAAGTACGCACACGCCCAGAGAATCCACGGCCACTTTCAGGACAGCGGTGACTCCCAGCGCATGTGGCAGGGCATCCAGGCGATCACCAACTACAGGACATCACCTGCTTGTGACAGAGATGCCTCCCTCCCAGACGCGTTGAACAACTTCTACGATCGGTTTGAGGCACAGAACAACATAACAGTGAGGAAGACCACCCCTCCTCCAGAGGACCAGGTGCTCTGTCTCACCACAGCTGACGTGAAGAGAACGCTATGCAGAGTTAATCAACGGAAGTCTGCTGGACCAGACAACATTCCTGGCAGAGTGCTCAAGGAGTGTGCAGAGCAGCTAGCAGAAGTCAGAAGTCTACGGTTTCCTGCCTCAATGACTATCATCCCATCACACTCACACCAATCGTGATGAAATGCTTCAAGAGGCTCATCATGAGGCACATCAAGTCACAGCTACCACCCTCGCTGGACCCCTTGCAGTTTGCGTATCGTCCTAACCGCTCCACGGACGATGCCATCACCACAACCCTCCGTCTGGCCCTCACACACCTGGACTGTAAGGACTCATATGTACAAATGCTGTTCATAGACTTCAGTTCAGCATTCAACACAATCATCCCTCAGCAGCTGATAGAGAAGCTGAGCCTGCTGGGCCTGAACACCTCTCTTTGCAACTGGAGCCTAGTGTAGAGCCAAAAACCTCTCCCTGAACGTCGAAAAGACTAAAGAGATGGTTGTTGACTTCAGGAGAGCACAGAGTGACCATTCTCCACTGTTCATCAAGCACATGCGATCATCAATCCCACCACTAAGCTGATATCTATGAAGTAATGATTTCCGAATTCTGGGCACTTTACCACCCCACAGAAAGTGGGTAACAATCTATATCTAGTCAATAGATTTAAAGAAACGCTTAGGAAGAAATAAAGGAATTGTCAGGAACTGCTGGACAGTTCCCTGCCAGGCCTGGAGAGGGTGCTGGCAGGTGATTCTATGGAGCATGCTTTATTGAGTGTATTTTGTGCCACGCCTTTCCTATTGTTCTCGTTCCCGCTGTTTCACCTGTTCCCTATTAGCCTTAATGTTTAGCCCTATATATAGGAATCCTTTTGAACCTGTCCTTGTTGGCTATTGTTCTATGTTCCTTGCTTTGTATGTTAGGTTTTGTTTTATTAGCATCATGTCTAGTGTTTAGGTTAGTCTTCCCCATATCTTGTGTTTATGTTAATAAAGCAGCACTTATTTGAATCCTGCATCTAGGTCTGATTCCATGGCGTGCTGGCACGCGCAGCAACCACAAAGGTCTGGATTCGAGCCCCAAACCGGGCGGGGGTGCCCAGACATTACAGAATAGCCAACCATTCTCGAAGACCCAGTGGGATTCCCAGCAAGTTCCTGTTCACGACCAGGTATTGCAGTGCATGAGTGAGGACCCCGGCGGATGACATCCAACAGACCATTCTCGAAGACCCAGCGGGATTCCCAGCAAGTTCCTGTTCATGACCAGGTATTGCAGCGCATGAGTGAGGACCCCAGCGGATGACATCCAACAGACCATTCTCGAAGACCCAGCGGGATTCCCAGCAAGTTCCTGTTCACGACCAGGTATTGCAGCCCACGAGCAAGGACCCCGGCAGATGACATCCAACAAACCACCTGCCTCGGACGACGTTCAAGCAGGTGGCCCTCCTTCCCCGTTTCCCCAGGGAGGTGCCTCCTTCCTTGTTCTGGTTGAGGATTCTGCTCTCTGATGGAGTTTCCATGGAGGACTCTGCTTGACTTCATGTCATTGGGGGTGTACCCCCCTTTTAATCGGACCCACTGGAAGCATGGCCTCCACCACCTCGCTAGTTGGGGACGCTGCTCCACGATGGAGTTTATGTGGAGGACGTTGCTTGACATCTCCAGGTGGAAGACGCTTCCCTCCCGTCTCATGTACGTGTGGGCTGCCACTGTATCCCCAGGATCTGGGGCACTGCTGTGGACTGCAGTTATGAACTATGTCATGCCTTGCATCTCCCCTCTTGGACTACACCTGCCTCCTATAGCTGGGGCATCCTACAGCTGGAGAGGGTGCTGGCAGGTGATTCTATGGAGCATGCTTTATTGAGTGTATTTTGTGCCACGCCTTTCCTATTGTTCTCGTTCCTGCTGTATCACCTGTTCCCTATTAGTCTTAATGTTTAGCCCTATATATAGGGATCCTTTGGTACCTGTCCTTGTTGGCTATTGTTCTATGTTCCTTGTTTTGTATGTTAGGTTTTGTTTTATAAGCATCATGTCTAGTGTTTAGGTTAGTCTTCCCCATATCTCGTGTTTATGTTAATAAAGCAGCGCTTATTTGAGTCCTGCATCTGGGTCTGTCTCCATGGCATGCCGGTGCATGCAGCAACCACGGTGGTCTGGGTTTGAGCCCCGCACAGGGTGGGGGCTCCCAGACATTACAGGAATGCACTGAAAAACAAAGAGAAATTTAGGCAAAATATTCATTTTTACTGCATTACCTCGACCAGTCAATGATAAAAATAGATTGCTCCATCTCTGAAAGTCAGACTTAGATTGCTCCAACTAAGGAGAAAAATTTGCAGATAACAGAGACAGCAGGGATCTAGTAACATTAATGCCAAGATACCAGAATCAGATACCTGATTCCTGTTTTACTTATTTTAACTGGAATGTCTGTCTGTCCCAAAGTCCCAAAACCAATGCATTAACAGGGAAGCACTCACTCTTCTGAAGATTCACCTTATACCCAGAAAATGATCCAAATTTTTCTATAATGGATAAAATATCTGGGAGACTCGAAATTGGATTAGAGATATATAACAGCAAATCATCAGCATAAACTGACAATTTAATTTCGAACCACACACTGGAACAAAGATGGCGACCTCAAAGCGATCGACAATGGTTCAATGGCCAATGCAAACAGCAAAGGGGAAAGTGGTCACCCCTGCCATGTTCCAAATCTCAGACTAAAATAGCTGGATCTTATGTTATTGGTGTGTATGCTTGCCTGGGGAGAAGCATATAAAAGGCATATACAAGAGATAAAATTATTCCTAAACCCAAATTTTTGAAGCACTGTGAAAAGATATTCCCACTCCACTTGGTCAAATGCTTTCTCAGCATCAAATGTAATCACAACCTCAGGTGTTACAGCAGAGTGTTTGGAATTAATTACATTTAGAAGAGTGTGAGCATTAAAAAATAACTATTTTCCAACACTTTGGCCAAAATCTTGGCATCTACATTCTGTAAAGACAGAGGTCTATAGGAGCTACAGGATTTGGGATCCTTATCCTTCTGTAAGAGCAGAATTATGGATGCTTGTGTGAGTGTCTCTGGTAGGAAGCCTTTCTCTAACGTACACATCCAAAAGTAATGGGGACAATTTACTTTGAAATTTCTTAAAAAACTCAACTGGAAAGCCATCGGGCCCGGGTGCTTTATCGCATTGCATCATTTTAATTGTTTGTGTAATTTCTTCTATATCTAAAGGGGCTTAAAGATCTGCAGCAGCAGCCATATCTATTACTGTGACATTTAAATCCTTCAAAAAGCAAGTCAAGTCATGGGAGTCCGATGGAGATTCAGATAAATATAAGGTAGAATAAAAAGATTTAAAGACAGCATTGATACCTTCCGGGTCAGATATCAAATTACCTGATGAATCCTGAATCTGTGGAATCAAGCGACTACCTGCCTGGCATCTTAAGTGATGTGCCAAGAGCTGACTAGCTTTATCACCATATTCATAATAAGAACTACAAGTATTCAACAAGAGCCGTTCAGCATCAGTTGTCAGAGTGATATCAAGTTCAACCTGCAGATCCAGATGCTGTTTAAACTGGACTTGTGAAGGCCAGCTGGGGTTAAGCTGTTGGTCAAGGTGGAAAATAGCAGAAGTAAGCTCACATACTCTTGCAGTGCAAAGTCTATTTAAGTTAGCAGAATAAAAAATAATCTGCCCCCAGAACTATGCTTTAAGTGTCTCCCAGAGTAAGGAATAAGAAACCACGCCATCCTGATTTGTAGCCATAAAATCATCAATTGATGTTGAAATAAAATCTATAAATTTGTCATCAGACAAAAGCAGAGAATTAAACCTCCACGATGGAGAATGTGGAGGTTGTACAGCCAACTGCATATCAAAACAAAAGATCTTTAAACAACTAATGATTTACACCGGTCACCCTGTTCAAAAGTTTTCACCCCTACCCCCCACCCCCCTCTTGAGCATCAGTGAATGTTCACACCTTTTTTTAATAGGTGAGTGTGAAGGAATCTGCAGGATCTGGAGGAATTTTCTGAAGAAAAATTGGTCAGTTTAACTGCTCAGGACAAACCAGAGACTCTTGACCAACAAAGGACGTGACCCAAAGCGGCGGCCCTGGGGGAAATGAGCCGGCGTCAGGAACAGGCTGAGAGCCTGTTCACACTGCACACCTCTGCCTAGCATCCTGCTCGCCAACGCCCAGTCATTGGAGAACAAGCTTGATGACCTCAGGGCCAGGGTAAAGTTCCAGAGGGACATTCGGGACTGCAATCTTCTCTGCTTCACTGAGACATGGCCCAGCGGTGCCGGACCACGCCATCCAGCTGGCCGAGTTCTTCTTGGTACACTGCATGGACAGAACACTGGAATCGGGGAAGCGGCGTGTGTTTAATGGTGAACAGCAGCTGGTGTGACAGCACGAGCATTGTTCCTCTCACATGCTCCTGCACACCCAACCTGGAACTATTAAACATCAAATGTCATCCTTTTTATGTTCCTCTGGAGTTTACATCGGTCATAGTCAGTGCCGTTTATATTCCACCTCAGGCGGACATGGACACTGCTTTATGCGAGCTGCATGAAGCTCTCACTCAGCACCAGATTCAACATCGGGACGCTGTGCTTATTGTGGCAGGGGACTTTAACAGTGCCAACCTCAAACGCACAGCACGGAACATTTAGCAGCACATTAGCTGCCCCACCAGGGCTGAAAGGACACTGGACCACTGCTACACAACAGTCAGAGACGGCTACAAGGCACAATCTCGCCCTCCGTTTGGGAAATCTGACCACGCCGCCATCTTCCTCATGCCAAAATATAAACAAAGGCTCAAGCAGGAAGTTCCGGCTCGGCAGGCAGTTTCACATTGGACGGACCAATCGGTGGGTGCTCTTCAGGACGTTCTGGATGATGCAGACTGGGACATGTTTCGGTGCAGCTCTAGTGACATCAACATGTTTACGGAATTTATGGGATTCATTGGGAAACTAGCGGATGACACAGTTCACAAGAATATCATCAGAACGTTTCCCAATCAGAAGCCGTAGGTGGATAAATCTGTCCCGCTCTGAGATCCTGCTCCACTGCGTACAACACGGGGCTCACCAGTGGAGACATGGAGGAGTATAAAGCTGCATCCTACAGCATGCGCAGAGTGGTGAAGGAGGCAAAGCAGTGCTATGGACAGAAACTAGAGTCACAATTTCAACAGAGTGGCTCTAGGAGTCTTTGGCAGGGTCTAAGAACTATGATGGACTACAAAACACCATCTTCCAGAATGCGGATGCTTCTCTGGCAGATGAGCTAAACACCTTTTATGCTCGCTTCGAGGCTGCAGCTCACAGCGTTAGCAGCGCTAACAGCGTGTTAGGCAACACACACGTGGAGCATGCCGGAAAGGAAAACGTGTTCATCATCTCGGAGCATGACATGAGAAAGCGACGCGCTATCAGATTACCACCATTCAGGGAAAACTACTGGGTTGTGGACTGGTGCAGTGGATAACCCCGAAAAATAAAACTGCGTATCGGCTGCATGCATGAGGAGACGCTCTCCCTGTTAGTGTTAGAGGAGGCAAGAGTGGACATTGTCCTAGGATGCCCGTGGCTCGCACAACACCAACCCACCATCCGTTGGAGTAATGGGCAAATCGAGCAATGGAGCGATTACTGCATCACCTCTTGCCTCTGCGCGCTCCCGACCCCAACACCTAAACAAGTCCTAAACACATTTACCCTCTGTCTGTCCCGGAACATAAGGCCATGGTCAAGTACATTAAAGAGGCGCTTCACCAGGGGTTCATCCGTCCTTCTACCTCTCCGGCGGTGTCCAGCTTCTTCTTTGTGGCGGGCTTCGACCGTGTATAGGTTACCGGAACTTGAATTCCCAGACGATGAAATTCCCTACCCCTTACCTCTGTTACCAGCCGCACTGGAAGAACTACGGGGAGCTCGCGTCTTCTCTAAGTTGGATTTAAGGAGCGCGTACAATCTGATCTGAATTCGATGTGGGGATTAGTGGAAGACGGCATTTATAACACCATCAGGGCACTATGAGTATCTGGTCATGCCCTACAGACTCACCAACGCGCCAGCCGTTTTTTCAGAATTTCATGAATGAAATCTTCCGCGACATGCTCCACCGGTTTGTCATTGTGTATATTGATGACATTCTGATTTACTCCCCAAACCGGTCGGAGCACATCCATCACGTCCGGCAGGTACTCGAGCACCTCCGCCGTCACCACCTCTTCCTCAAACTAGAGAGGTGTGAGTTCCACCAGACTGTCGTTCAGTTTTTGGGCTACATCATCTCCCCGGCAGGTATCAAGATGGATCAGTCCAAAGTAGTGCCGGTGAAAGACTGGCCGCAGCCACAGACCATTAAAGAGCTACAGCACTTCCTAGGGTTTGCGAATTTCTACCGTCGCTTCATCAAAAATTACAGCATGCACACTGCCCCTCTCACCGCACTGTTAGGTGGACAAACCAAAACACTCACATGGACAAGCTCAACAGTCGAAGCCTTCTGGAAGCTGAAAGCCACCTTCTGCTCTGCTCTGACTCTACTACACCCCGATCCCGACAAACCCTGGGGGTAGCACGGAGGTAAACCCCTATCCCTCCGTCCATGAGCCTTCTACTCAAGAAAACCCCAGCGGAGTGAAATTATGATATTGGGAATCAAGTATTGTTAGCAATTAAGCTGCCATTGGAGGAATGGAGACACTGGTTGGAGGGGGCTATCCATCCCTTTGAGGTAATTATGGACCATAAAAATCTCCAGTACCTCAAAGAGGCCAAACGCCTTAATCTGCAGCAAGCGCGCTGGGCGCTCTTCTTTACCAGGTTCTGGTTCACGGTCTCCTATCGCCCCGGCAGTAAGAACACTAAAGCTGACGCGCTTTCGCAGATGTACTCACCAGACCCCCAACCAGAAGAAAACGAGCCAGACCTATTTGTTTGTCCCATCATCTGGACACTGGACGAGGAAATCCGTGCCACCACAGAAAACAAACCCGCTCCGCCAGGAGGTCTGGAGGGCAAGACTTACGTCCCAGCATCCCTCCACGCTGCCCTCATGGACTCTGTGCACTCCTCACCAGGATCCGGCCATCCGGGCAGACAGCGTACCCTCTCACTCATTCGAGGCAGGTATTGGTGGCCAAACATGAGCAGGGACATGAACCAGTTCATGAAGGGATGCTCCGTTTGCGCCGTCATCTCCACACCATGCCGTTTACCGGAGGGAAAGCTCATGCCACTCCCAATCCCCCACCGACCATGGTCCCATCTAGGAGTCAACTTCCTCACCGATCTACCCACATCTGACGGCTTCACCACCATCCTCATTGTGGTAGATTGGTTCTCCAAAGCATGCAAACTCATACCCCTCAAGGGCCTGCCCACAGCTATGGAGACAGCCAAAGTCCTCTTCCAACAAGTATTCAGACACTTTGGCGTTCTGGAGGACATCGTGTCTGACATAGGGCCACAATTCATCTCCATGTCTGCCTGCGCCGCGCAATCCACAGGCAGAAGAAACAAGCCGACACTAGGCGCAGGGAGACACCGAGCTACCGTCCGGGCGATCGAGTCTGGCTTTCTACACGGGATCTCCACCTCAAACTCCCATGTAGGAAACTCAGCCCCCGCTACATCGGTCCCTTCACCACCTGGAGGCATATAAATGATATCACCTATGAACTCGTCCTCCCTGCGCGCTACCTGATTGCACCAACGTTCTATGTCACGCTCCTGAAACCGTATACTAACCCTGTTCTCTCTCCTCCCACAGAGCCCGAGATCAGACAACATGGTCTACCAGGTCCGAGAGATTGTGAACTCCAGACGACGTGGCGGCCGCCTACAATATCTGGTTGACTGAGAAGGGTATGGTCCCGAGGAAAGATCATGGGTGGACCGGGACTATGGAGTCGGGACCGTGTTGTATTTTTGCACAATATTTTTTTTACATCATTTCATTTTATCTTATTTTATTTCACTTACATTCCATTACACATGTTCTTTTCTTTATTTTTCGGCGCTAATTGTCCTGTGTTTTTTGTGTTGTCTTTCTTGTATTTATTGTCTTTTGCACTTCTGTCCTAGCTCTGTGTTGTTGTTTTTTGTGTTGAACTCTTTGTTGTTGTATGTTTATGTAGCACCAGGTCCTGGAGAAACGTTGTTTCATTTCACTATGTACTGTGTCAGCTATATGTGGTTGAAATGACAATAAAGCTTCTTGAATCTTGAAATAACGGACATGAAGATGTTGTAACCATTAAGAGGAAGAAGCACATCATGCTGTTTCTGATTGAAATGACAAGTGTTTGAAGTATATTTTTATTTCTATATCTATTACTTTTTCAGGAGTTGGTTCTCATGGCACTTGTCTTTCTTGTCTCGACTGTGTCTTCCTGGTCCACCTCAGGTTTGAACATTCAGACTCCACCCATGTGTTTATTCAGGTGATGTCTCAGACAGGCTTGAGGTCAGGATGGATTACCTTTTGTCACACCCAATTCATAACTTGTGTCTTTTGCTTAGACTCCGTGACCACCTCCATGACCTCACCTTGTTATTTCATAAATTTGCATCTGCTTCTGTCTTGTGTCTACAAACATACAAACAAAATGTTCGAACTTTGCATCATTCTGAGGTTTACAGAAAATCTCTAGAGGCTTGAGGCAGATCCAGGATAGATGTAAAGAAATTCAGGAAAGCCTTTAGACATAACGAAAGGAAATATTTCTACATATCAGAACATATGTCACTGTAACAAATGAACAAAAAAAAAAATAAGTCAGTATTTGTTGTGATCTGTGCCTTTAACACTGTGTCACTTCTCTCAGGTTAATATAATAATTTAATATTAGAATATAAAATATATATATTACAGAGAAATTACACAGTAAACAGTAAGACTAGGAGATTGGGATCATTCTTTACCTTATTTTTTCTTCATTTATTGTTATAATAGATGTAGAAAATGTGTACTTTGATAAAAAATGTATGATAATTCTGTCAAAAATTTCAGATAATAATAGTAAAGGTTTTTCAGATCAGTCAAAATCTAGTTTGGAGTTGATTTTAATTTTCTTCTGGAGAAGAAATATCAGAAATATTTATATTACTTCCATTTCTCATCCTGCTGAAAAAGTTTAGAGACACAGGCTTTAAATATCTCAGCAAAACAGATTATATTCAGGTAAAAGCTGGATATTTGCTTTTATTGACTAATTTATTAATTAAATAATGGACACAGGTGTATAAAATCAAGCACCTAGGCATGCAGACTGTTTTTACAAACATTTGTGAAAGAATGGGTCGCTCTCAGGAGCTCAGTGAATTCCAGCGTGGAACTGTGATAGGATGCCACCTGTGCAACAAATCCAGTCGTGAAATTTCCTCGCTCCTAAATATTCCACAGTCAACTGTCAGCTGTATTATAAGAACGTGGAAGTGTTTGGGAACGACAGCAACTCAGCCACGAAGTGGTAGGCCACGTAAACTGACGGAGCGGGGTCAGCGGATGCTGAGGCGCATAGTGCAAAGAGGTCACCAACTTTCTGCAGAGTCAATCACTACAGACCTCCAAACTTCATGTGGCCTTCAGATTAGCTCAAGAACAGTGCGCAGAGAGCTTCATGGAATGGGTTTCCATGGCCAAGCAGCTGCATCCAAGCCATACATCACCAAGTGCAATGCAAAGCGTCGGATGCAGTGGTGTAAAGCACGCCGTCAATGGACTCTAGAGCAGTGGATACGCGTTCTCTGGAGTGACGAATCGCGCTTCTCCATCTGGCAATCTGATGGATGAGTCTGGGTTTGGCGGTTGCCAGGAGAACGGTACTTGTCTGACTGCATTGTGCCAAGTGTAAAGTTTGGTGGAGGGGGGATTATGGTGTGGGGTTATTTTTCAGGAGCTGGACTTGGCCCCTTAGTCCCAGTGAAAGGAACTCTGAATGCTTCAGCATACCAAGACATTTTGGACAATTCCATGCTCCCAACTTTGTGGGAACAGTTTGGAGCTGGCCCCTTCCTCTTCCAACATGACTGTGCACCAGTGACCAAAGCAAGGTCCATAAAGACATGGATGACAGAGTCTGGTGTGGATGAACTTGACTGGCCTGCACAGAGTCCTGACCTCAACCTGATAGAACACCTTTGGGATGAATTAGAGCGGAGACTGAGAGCCAGGCCTTCTCGTCCAACATCAGTGTGTGACCTCACAAATGCGCTTCTGGAAGAATGGTCAAAAATTCCCATAAACACACTCCTAAACCTTGTGGACAGCCTTCCCAGAAGAGTTGAAGCTGTTATAGCTGTAAAGGGTGGACCGACGTCATATTGAACCCTACGGATTAGGAATGGGATGTCGCTTAAGTTCATATGCGAGTCAAGGCAGGTGAGCGAATACTTTTGGCAATATAGTGTATATATATATATATATATATATATATATATATATATATATATATATATATATATATATATATATATATATATATATATATATATGATATTTCATCAAATTATTATTGTCATCATATAATATAATGTTATATAATTTTAACATATTAGGGGGAAAAGTATTTTTTAATTTTTAAAGATTTTTTTGTGATCTAAAAGATTTTTTTATATTTTAATATTTTATATATTTTTAATTTTTGACCTTTTTTTAAATTTTAGCAGTCACATAAAAATACAGTTTAAACTCTCTCTATTTTTTATTCATTTATTTAATTTATTTATTTTACAGATTTTATTTTTACTTGGGTCAAACAGAATCATCCACATGCTCCTGGGATCTGTGTGTTTCCTTCTCTTCGACTGTTGACTGTTTTTATGATTCCATAACACATGGCATCCTGAAAGATTTCCACAAACATATCCAGAATGTAGTAACAAATTTTTTTTTTTTTTTTTGACTTGGTATGCTCTGCTTTCCCCAGAAAAAGAGAAAACGGCCGAGCCTCTTTGCTTATTAGTTTGCATTTTGAAGTGTTAATTTGAATCTGAATGGTCTTCAGTTTTCTGTGCTAAAGATTGAACATTTGACAGGAAGCTGCTCAGGAATGCATCCAGCTTGGTTTTGTCTGCTCTTTCTCTCAGGTGAGAAGTGTGCATGGTTATGAGGATATTTATTTGAGAAGATTAATGCATAAAATCATATATATAAAAATATAAGTTTATATTTTTGTGTCTTACAGGAACCTTCAGTCTGGGTTCTTCTGTGCCATGGCAGTACTTCTACATGAGTCAGAACATGGCCTGGAGCGATGCTCAGACATACTGCAGAGCAAATTACATCGACCTGGTCACTGTAAGAAGCATAGAGGAGGAAAACAACCTGATCGCGCTAGCAGCAGCCACAGCTCCCGGGTACAGCGGCTCTGTTTGGCTCGGACTTCGTCGGACCTGGACCTGGATTACAGGAGAACCTTATTCAGGGCAGGTTCCTTTCTACAGTGGGCAGCCCAATGAAGGGACTGACGGAGCAGCATGTGGAGTGTTGAGCAATATTGGACTGGGAGATGATTACTGTTCGAATTCTTACTACTTTGCCTGCTACAATGGTAATTATTCTGGCTTTTCTCACGCATGCTATGACATTGGAAAGGTCTCATTTCTACAGAATACAATAAATAAATCATTTTATTGTAAGCAGCGTTAATGATAGATATGACCATCTTTACCAGGTATATTTTAGTTTAGTCTGCTTAAATATGGAAATCATGAGCTGCTGCTTGTGTAAGGTAGGAAACTAATAAGCTAATTATCCTACTGACTTAAATGAGAAATATACAAATGTATATTGACTCAGGAGTTTATTGTAAGATAAATGCTGTTGGTCTGAAGGGCAGTATATAACATGAAGTTTTTGTCTACACATTCATCTGTCAGGCAGCAAAGACTGATACGTGATGCAGACAGTGTTTATTATTCCTGGACCCTTCTCACTGTTTGTAGTTGTGACCGAATATCATGTGACTGAATTCACTGTCAGGTGTAGACAGAGAGGAGAAGGTTCTTCCGCTGCCATGGTTATTTGTCAACCAACAGGCACTTAATACATCATATATCCTTAGAGAAAAGCCGTGAGTCAATTAATGTCTGTCCACGGGTCACGTCTGGGTCCGGGGCCAGATTTCGGACTCCATTTTATTTACACTTATTCACTTACAAATAACAACACCATGACACACCACTCTGAGCTCAGCAGAGACGCGAGGTAAGACGTACTGGGTGACTGTTACCTCTGTGTGATTTATTACATTTTAATAAGCAGCATGTAACAAAGTGTATTATTTTCCAGTACGCCAACAGCGGCCATTTTAAAACAAATTCCATTTACACTGGTCCTTTTATCACTTCTAGCAGCTAGAAACAGTCAAACATTTCATATCCAGAGACTCCTTCTTTTTTACGTTACATAAAACCTCATATCAACAATTACACAAGTTTTTAAATCTGTTTCTTTTTTAACCCATCGTTCTATCCTTCAACAGACTCATCAAGCAGTAAATTCATTGTGGTCCAGGTTGCCATGAACTGGACGAACGCAGAGCTTTATTGCAGACAACGTTACGCTCATCTCGCCGTCGTCAAATTCTCCGCAGACCGGCAACTTATTTCCTATTTGGGCGGTGGGGGTTTTATCGGCCTGATCTCGGCACAGTGGTCTGATTACAGCTTCTCTGCGTTCCGGTACTGGGGTGGAATGTCAGGCCAGGAGACGAGCCTTATTAATAAATGTGTTGGCATGGTGATACCCAATGCTGGGAAATGGGAAAAATTTGATTGTACAACCCCAAATCCATTCATTTGCTATGGAGGTGAGTGTCCAGTTCACGTGAACGTTTTGTTGAATATAGACATAGCTGAGTATAGCAGAATAAACTGATTGTTAACAATCAGGGATTTTTGTGTTTATTATCAAGTATCAAGTTCTCCATGAATCTTGAAAGAACCTAAAAAAATGCATGACACGGAACCTTCAAGAATTTATGCAGAATTAAACACAATTTAATTATAATGTAAACACACACTTATTACAATGTAATTTACATTTTAAAAAAGAATTCTCTAGATGTACTCAGATGTGAAGTACTCTAAAGTAAAGTACTCAACAAATCCAGATGTTACTGATGTTTAATAGAACAATTAAATTAAAAATGCTCTTTTTCCTCGCCACAACTCTTCCTTTAGCACCACCGTTCCAACCCGTCTCTCGTCTCTACCACGCTGTAAGATATCTGAAGACCTGGATGGATGCTCAGATCTACTGTAGAGTGAGGTTTACTGATCTGGCCACTCTGGACAGTGTAGGTGATGTGAAAAGTGTAACGAATCAGGTGGATCCTAGATACACTGGACTTCTATGGATCGGGCTCCAGAGCACAGTGGACATGCACTGGAGCTGGTCAATGGGAGATGAGCCTCTCGGTGATTACTTTAATTGGGCCTTAAATAATCCAACCGGCGGCGGAAAATGCGTGTCGAACATGAACGGATTGTGGAGTGATATGGACTGTCAGACACTGCTGTACTTCGTGTGCTACAGCGGTGAGTCAGCTAATACTCCTCAATTCTGTTTGGACATCATTTGCTTCTTTAGATGTTGCTCTCAAGCCTTTCAGTTTGCCAAGGTCATTCTTAAACTGCCCCTTAAACCATGTTCTGATGACAAGTGACTTGCTTCGGTCCATAAAAACAGAATCTGAGTGTAGCTGTAGATCCGCCTTCAAGCTGGACTCACTGTGTTCAGGAATAAACCAATTAAACCAAGCAAGTAACAAGTAGGCCAGTAATAATAATAATAATAATAATAATAATAATAATAATAATAATAAAAAGACTGAGTGATTAATGATCAATTTGTGAATAATTATCGAAAACTAACTCAATGAATAATATATAATATTATAGAATATATAAAATAAATACTATTTACTATGAAAGAATTAATATTAATATTAGTTGATACTTTAATTTTAAAAAATGTAAATAAATAAATAAATAATTATTAATATATTATAATAATGTAGATTGATTTCCCAGTGTAATTCATTTATTTTTATATGTATTTTTTTAAAATCAATTAAACTAAATTATTACATCAACAAAAACTGAAGCTATTTTATTGATTTCTTGATTCACATTAAGAGTGCTGCTGTTTGATTAAACTAATTATGTAGAAATTCTCTAAACAGTGTATTTCAAGCTGAGGCTTTTGTGCAAGTTGAAGTCTCACAGCTTCAGGCAACAATTAAAGAAGCAAAGTTACTTTAACTGAAACCTCTGATGCTGTCCTTGCCTGTTGTAATTATATTACAGAAGGTACAGGATACATCATGGTCAATATTCAAAAAACATGGCAAGATGCTCAGAGTTACTGTAGAAGCACCTACACTGACCTGGCCCGCATCCGCTCTCCATGGGAACAGAGCCAGGTGAACGCTGTGGTTGGTAGATGGGTTTCTGCCTGGATCGGCTTGTTTCTGGACAGCTGGCAGTGGTCTGACCAGTGGAGCCGTCGGTTCAGGAACTGGACGTCTGGACCGCCGAGTGTCGCAACTGCCGGCTGTGCTGCCGTGGTAACGGGAACGTCCGGAAGATGGACGAATGACATCTGCACCACACCTCACCCTTTCGTCTGCTACGGAGGTGTGTCTCAGCGGCCGTTTAGATCTGAGCACGGCGTGAAAACAGGCACTGACTGCTCTGTTTTTTCTTTACAGATGTGGACAGGATGAATAAAAAACAGGTTTTGAAGATAAAATTGGTTTCCAGCGGAATGACCGACCCGTCAGTGCGAGCTGCAATCCTGGATCACGTATGACAAACCGAGCTCATGCTCGTTCTTCACATGCAGTAATAACATGATTCATGTGGTTTGTGGTTTAGTTAACATTCAAGGTGTCAGCAGTCAGTGGTACAGCTGCAGCTTTTCTCTAGGTTCCTGTTTTAGAGACACTGCACTTTGTCTGTAACACGACATTATTAACTAGCTCCAAGGCTGAGGGTTCGATTCTCGCCTCTGCCTGGAGCTTTCCAGCTCTCCATGTGCTGTAGACGTTTCCTTTGTCTTCTCCCCAAGTCCAAAGTCACGCTTTCTAGGCTGATTAGCATCTCTAGATTGTTAGCAGTGTGTGAATGGGTGTGTGAGTGTGTGTGATTGTGCCTTGTGATAGGTTGGCACCCCATACAGGGTGTTCCTCACCTCGTACCCTGAGTCCCCTGGGATAGACTCCAGGCTCCTAACCCTCACCCTCACTCTCACCCTAATCCTAACCCTCACCCTCACTCTGAGGGCTTGACTCCAATACACAGAGTAGGTTAACAAAATACACAAAACACAAAGTAATTTCAGAAACTTCAGGTACTAAAAAGAAAGGGAAAGGCAGGGTGGATGTAGTCTGTGCAAAATAAATCTCTGACAATAGATTTTAAATAACAATAACTAAAATGACTAAATAACTAAAAATAATCCTAACCCTCACCCTAACCCTCACCTTAACCCTCATCCTCACCCATGGATGTTTCTATTATTTCTTAAATCATTGAAGTATTAGTTCTTAGATCCACAGTGCTGGTGTGATTACACTGGTGTTCATGAAGGGAACTTTCATGGGAACTTTGTTCTTTTTCTCCACAGATCGAACAAAAAATCAAAGCGAAAGGAATGAATCCAAATATCAGATGGAGAGTGAGGGATGATGGATGTGTCTTGAAGAAAGCTGAAAAATTCTGAAGTCATGGGTGTATCGATGAGGTTTCTTTCCATATAATGTATAAACTAGAATACATACAGGATGTCTAGTAACAAAGATAGTAGAGAAAGATGAGCTAGATCGCTAGATGTCCATAGCGCAAAAAAACAACGAAATCATTTTGAAAAATCACAAAAAGAAATAAATAAATCTTCGGAAATGAAATTAGGAGTTGTATTTAAATTAATCGTGTTTTTTTATCACTTTTTTTCACTTTTCACGTTTGAAAACCAAACAAATTCCATGAATCCTCACGAGGTTTATCCCGAAAGGAGGGAACATGCTGCAAGACAAACAAGCAGAGGAGGTTTTTTTACACAATCAACACTTCTACTTCATAAGACTTTCATGAAAATGCACATAAATGACATTTACATACCTGTCACAGAAACATATATACAGTGGCACAGCAAACCGAATGTAACATCCGGGCCGCCCGCACCCCGTGGGGCTCGAACCCAGATCGCTGTGGTAATCTCTGTGTGCGCCCGCACACCATGGAAATCAGACCCATGCACAGGATTAAACGAAGCTTTCCTTTATTAACAGGGGTGAGACAGAACTAAACATAAAATAAACCTAAACATAATCCTTTGGGATTACTTGGATTTCTGCATAAATTGGTCATAAAATGTGTTCTGATCTTCATCCAAGTCACAACAATAGAAAAACAGTCTGCTTAAACTAATAACGCATAAACATTATATGATTTCATGTTTTTATTGAACACAACATGTAAACATTCACAGTGCAGGGTGGAAAAAGTATGTGAAGTTTACAAAACTGTTCCAGTGCAGCAATGTTCTTGGGATGTCTGGTGTGAATCGCTCTCTTGAGGTCATGCCACAGCATCTCAACTGGGTTAAGGTCAGGACTCTGACTGGGCTAATCCAGAAGGCGTATTTTCTTCTGTTGAAGCCATTCTGTTGTTGATTTACTTCTATGCTTTGGGTCGTTGTCCTGTTGCATCACCCATCCTCTGTTGAGCTTCAGTTGGTGGACAGATGGTCTTAAGGTTTCCTGCAAAATGTCTTGATAAACTTTGGAATTCATTTTTCTGTCGATGACAGCAATCCTTCCAGGCCCTGAGGCAGCAAAGCAGCCCCAAACCATGATGTCCCCATGATATTTCACAGTTGGGATGAGGTTTTGATGTTGGTGTGCTGTGCCTTTTTTCTCCACACATTGCATTGTGTTCTTTCCAAACAACACGATTTTGGTTTCATTTGTCCACAGACTATTTTGCCAGTAGTGCTGTGGAACATCCAGGTGCTCTTTTGCAAATTTCAAACGCACTGCAATGTTTTTTTTTGGACAGCAGTGGCTTCCTCTGTGGTGTCCTCCCATGAACTCCATTCTTGTTTAATATTTTACTTATTGTAGATTTGTCAACAAAAATGTTAGCATGTGCCAGAGATTTCTGTAAGTCTTTAGCTGACACTCTAAGATTCTTCTTCACCTCATTGAGCATTCTGTGCTGTGCTCCTGCAGTCATCTTTACAGGACGACCATGCCTAGGGAGAGTAGCAACAGTGCTGAACTTTCTCCATTTGTAGATGGTCTGTCTTACCATGGACACATGGACATCAAGGCTTTTAGAGATACTTTTGTAACCCTTTCCAGCTTCATGCAAGTCAACAATTCTTGATCATAGGTCGATGCATGGTTCACATCAGGCAATGCTTCTTGAGAACAGCAAACTCAAAACTGGTGTGTGTTTTTTATAGGGCAGGGCAGCTTTAACCAACACATCCAATCTCATCACATTGTTTGGACTCCAGGTTGGCTTAGCTCTTGGAGAAGTCATTAGCCTAGGGGTTCACATACTTTTTCCACCCTGCACTGTGAATGTTTACATGTTGTGTTCAATAAAAACATGAAATCATATAATGTTTGTGTGTTATTAGTTTAAGCAGACTGTGCTTTTCTATTGTTGTGACTTGGATGAAGATCAGAACACATTTTATGACCAATTTATGCAGAAATCCAAGTAATCCCAAAGGGTTCACATACTTTTTCTTGCAACTGTATATATACACTACTCACAAAAAGTTAAGGATATTGGGCTTCCGGGTGAAATTTCAGGATGCACCTAAAATGCACTATAACCTTTACAGGTGAACTTAATTTGACCTTCTCGACACTTTTGAATGCACATGTCCAACTGTTCAGTGTTTCAGTACTTTTAGCATAACTTGCAGTTCTCTAACAAGGTGCTTAACGGCAAAATTCACAACTGGTGTTTGATCCATGAATCGACCAATAAATTTTCTGGTTCATTTAGAATTGGTATTTAAACAGTCCTCTTCATCATGCTGTTCACATTCTGACATCATGAGACCAAGACCACACCTAACAATTGATCAACAGTACCTCAC
Source organism: Hemibagrus wyckioides (assembly GCF_019097595.1). Taxonomy (NCBI): domain Eukaryota; kingdom Metazoa; phylum Chordata; class Actinopteri; order Siluriformes; family Bagridae; genus Hemibagrus; species Hemibagrus wyckioides. Next base: position 32,539,512 of record NC_080712.1, on the reverse strand, counting down.
CATTCATTCATTGTGAACAGTGCCCTGCAGAACCGGATGATGAATGCCACTCAACTCCAGGCACATTTAAGGGAGGTGAGAGGCACCCAAGTGTCACGTCAGACCATTCAAATCCGTTTACATCAGCGTGGTCAGATAGATAGATAGACAGACAGACAGACAGACAGACAGATACTTTACTCATCCCAGTGGAAAATTTACAACTTCCAGCAGTATCCACAAGCACAGGTAATGAGGTAATAAATAAAAAAATAAAATAGAAATATACCACAAAATACAAAATACTAGAATTTAAGGGTAAAAAATATAATACAAAAAATATAACAAATAAAATATAATAAAATAAAATATAACAAAAAAATACTAAATACTAGAAATTGAGGGTACAAAATATATAAAAAAAATATAACAAATAAAATATAATACAATAAAATATAACAAGAAAATACTAAAAACTATAAATTTAAAGGTATAAGAGATAATGATGTATAACGTGCAAGAAAACTGCACGTATTCGCATCTTCTGTGTATATTTTCATTTTTAAGCACTTTATGCAGGAAACAATTTATAAGCCCTGTCTTTCTATAAGGGTCCTTTGTCTTGTTACTTACTTACGTACAAGGCTCTAAATGCTCCTGCTCCCATGTATCTAACCAGTCTTCTGACATGTTACAATCCACCATGCTCCTTAAGATCACAAAACTCCGGACTTCTGGTAGTTTCCAGAATATCAAAGTCTATAAAAGGGGGTATAGTGTTTTCATATTCATATTTCAGCTCCAGTAGTCAGAGTCCAACCCTGTGAGGATCCTGAGGCATCCAGAGATGGATCAGCTCCACCTGGGTTCTGCTTTGTGAGGATTTGGGTATATCAAAGCAATGATGCCGACCCTATGTGGACTTTGAGGACGACAACAACCTCCTAATTAATACACACATAAAATTCTACATATGCTTTATCTGCATCACACAACTGACTGTTCGTAACTGCAGAAAGTACATTGTTCGTGATCACACTCTCCGGTGTTTAGAATAATTTATAATCACACTCTCCGGTGTCACCCAAATGAGGATGAGGTTCCCTTTGGAGTCTGGTTCCTCTCAAGGTTTCTTCCTCATATCGTCTAAGGGAGTTTTTCGTCTCCACAGTCGCCCTAGTCTTGCTCACTAGGGATGATTTTGTCTTAACATCTAGGTTAGGCTTTTTGCACTGTGTTTTTTGTTTCTTATGTTCTGTAAAGCTAGCACTGTTGCCTCACAGCAAGATGGTCCCGGGTCCGAACAGAGAGGAGCCTTTCTGTGTGGAGTTTGCATGTTCTCCCCGTGCCTGCGTGGGTTTACTCCGTGTACTCTGGTTTCCTCCTACAGCCCAAAAACATGTACATTAGGTTGATTGGTCATTCTAAATTGCCCATAGGAGTGAGTGTGAGTGTGTGTGGTTGTCTGTCTATATGTGTGGCCCTGTGATGGACTGGTGACCTGTCCAGGGTGTACCCCTGCCTTTCACCCAATGTGTGCTGGGATAGGCTCCAGCAGATCCCCTTGACCCTAATTAGGAATAAAGCGGGTATAGACAATGGATGGATGGATTTATTCCAGCGCAGAGAGAGAATAAACGACAAAAGGCAGATGTTTGGTTATGGCATTGCTTTTTTTTTTCCTTTTGCAATTTGCAAAAACAGTCAATACATTTTTTTTTGCATGTGTGTTAACATTCTGATTGAGTAAAAGACAAACAATTAATCAGATAAAATAAACAACAAACAAACAAACATGAAAACATTCAGGCCCCCAGGAAGCTCTCTCAATACTTCATGACTTTATCACTGTGTTAAATCCAGACAGTGTGGGGATTCGAGTGCACAGTAGGGGGCGCTATTCTATCCCAAACACGCTAGTCAACGGGATGGAAGCTCGGCTACATAAAAAGAAGTGCATCGCATTCATCCCTGCTGTTTTATTAAACACACACACATCTGCTAAAGGAGAGGAAGCAGAAAAGACAACTTGAGGGTGAATCAGATCCACAGACACATACACACACACACACACACACACCATATCTTGACCCATCGAGTCGTCTTGGTGAATGTCTGTGAAGATTTCAGGATCCTGTATTCAGTAGATATTCTCTTATTCGTATATCGTGGTGTTTATGCCTTTAAGTCTGAACCTACGTAGGTAACGTAACCCAAGACATTTTGGACACTTTGTGGGAACAGTTTGGGGATGACCCCTTCCTGTTCCAACATGACTGCACACCAGTGTCCAAAGCAAGGTCCATAAAGACATGGATGAGTGAGTTTGGTGTGGATGAACTTGACTGGCCTGCCTTTCCTGACCTTAACCCCATAGAACACCTTTGGGATGAATGAGAGTGGAGACTGCAAGCCAGACCTTCTTGTCCAACCTCGAAAATGCGCTTCTTCTAGAGGAACGGTCAAAAATTCCTATAAACACACTCCTAAACCTGGTGGAAAGCCTTCCCAGAAGAGTTGAAGCTGTTATAGCTGCAAAGAGCGGGACAACTATATATTACATTCATGTGCATGTCGTCCCAAAACGTTTGGCAATATAGCGTATGTATGTATTGGGTGTGGTATTATAGCTGAGGTGTGTCTCATATATATATCTCCGTAATTTCCAAACAGGAAGCGTTCTGAAGGCTCCTCGGTCCTGATTTCCTGTCTGCATAGTGGCGTTTTAAAATTCTGCATAGACGAGTATTAACGCTCAGCTGTAGGATTCATTTCAGTAGCACACAACAGTTAAAGTGCAACACTACGGTAATGACGTGAAGCTCAAGTGGTTAAGGCTCTGGGTCGTTGACCAGAAGATCAGGGTTCAAGCCCCAGCACTGCTAACACTTCCATCGTTGGACCCACCCTGCTCCAGAGGTGCTGCATCATGGCTGACCCTGTGGTCTGACCCCAACCCCCAAGGACAGGATATGTGAAGAAAGCATTTGCCTGTGCAGTAATGTATATGTGATAAATGATGTGTATGTGATAAAGACAATTTATAACAGTCCTCAGACATCAGAATCCAATTAAAGATGTGCTGGACACCGGAATGGTCAGGGGGAAATTAGACTTTACACTGAATATTGCGTAAAGGACATATCGTTAGTTTTTATTCTCACTCACACCTGAAATGTTTTTTTATTTTCCCAAAATCCTGCTAAAGAGATCCCGATTACGTCCAAAACAACTGGCTTGAGCTTAGAGCCGATGTGATCCTTCAGTCTTTCTTTACAGTGGACACACACTTGAACACACACATACACACACACACAAATAATCCTGCGTTCACATTAGCAATCAATAACAACAAGTGAATGTTCCAGTTCTACTCGGGAGCAACAGATCCATAATTCTGGCTTCAACACGTCCTCCAGCTCATTCTTTAAGGTTTTACCCAACTTAAAATTTAGCAAGCACGCTAACGCTCAGAGAACCAACAGCGGCTCGGTTCAAACTGGCGGCCTTCTGATTAAAATCCCAAATCGCCCACTGAAGCACATCTGGCACTCAAATCTATAAACTAAATCACTTTTACTTTTTTAAAACACACCCATTTTAAACCACAGTAACATGCTTCGGCTATTCTAAAAGCATCAGAGGCCACGCCCACAAACCACACCGGGGTTCTAGACACCTCGTATCTCCTGCTAGTGTGAATGCAGGACGCAGCAAACACACACACACACAGAAATAAAACACAAGCTTGTCGACAACGCAGAGCCCACGGACACGAGCACGTGTAAAAGCAGTGCATTCTGGGAAACAGTGCATTTCTTTAAAAAAAAACAAACAAACAAAAAGAAACAGTACCACAAACACACACGGTCTGAAACAGCAGACTTCTCTGAGATCACACACAGTAGATGTCGATTTTACGATCGAGTGTCTCCTCTTTCAGAGCACAATCATTTCAAAACAAAAGAAACAACCTGACGTAGACAAAGAGAAAGGCGGGTCACGGGGAAAACGACCGCGGCGTGGTCAGAGCTGATTGTCTAAATGCGACGGCGTGACTGAAATTACGTAACAAACGTGAAGAAAGCCTGGGCAACGAGCCATGTGATGGTAACTGGCCGCTTTCAGGAGGAATTAGAAAGCAGAACTGAGTGGGAATAACGTGCTGGCTTTCTCCCAACGTTTGTTCTGCTTTTATAGAACAAGAGCTTTCTGTTCATATTAATACGTAAAGGGAATGTTTATCTGTGTGTGTGCAGAGACCAACCCTGAATTATCTGTGTGTCAGAAAGTGTCTGGAATTGCTCTTCTAAAAGGCTGCATTAAAAAAAAAACCCAAAACCTCACAGTGGACACGGGTTTGAACACAACAACGTCCAGCTCCGAGGTCATCCCCAGTTCTCTCTCTCTCTCTCTCTCTCTCTCTCCTCTGGTCAGGGTAAGTTAACTGAAGGCTACTGAGGTCTTCCGAAGTTCAGTCAGTTGTAGAAATATTTCAGTCGAAGAAATAAAAAAAGTCCTCGATCCCAAATAAAGGGATCTTCTTTTCCAATTCAAGTGTCCAAGGTGCCGTGAGGAAGTGAGAAGTCCGAGAATTTTCAGTCACACAGGGTTTCGAACTCAGTCGTAGAAAATATGTGCCTTATTCTTCTGCAAAAATCCAAGAAGTGCAACTAACCCTTTGTGTTATTCTTTTATGGAAGCTAGTTTCGGAAAAATGAACGGATTAGCTCTAACGGTGTGCTGTGTGGATGGGAAGCTTTGGGCAGTGCAGGTTACGATCGAATTTTGGTCTCGGATGAACTGCAGCTCAGCTCGGTCGACCGTTCAGTACAAGCCGATGCAGCTGAAAACGAAGGGTACGAGGAAGAAAGCGCTGAAGCCAATGGTCCAGTAAACGATGTACCGGTACGGGAGCTCCACCTGCATGTTCTGCCTGGCTTTGCGTACGTCCCCGCTGGGGATCCCGACCGCGCGGCACACCAGGGGGATGGTGAGAGCCTTCATCACCGCCCTCGTGACGATCAGCATCAACACGCCCAGGATAAAACGCAGCAAGCTCCACCCGAGGAGGCCCAGGCTGAGAGGCGGAGCCTGCAAAGGCAGCATGGAGGCGGGAGGGTCGCGGATCAGAGCCAGCTGGTAGTTGAGGTGGGACGACACGGCGATGCCCGCACCCGTACCCAGGATTTGAGCGGTGTCGCCTCTGGATGTGCTCCACGTGTCCAGGGTGAAGGAGAAAAGCCCCAGCAAGGCGTGGAAAGAGACGACGAGAATGGGAGCGTATCTGGAAGACAGGGTGAAGGTGTCAAGGGCATCCAGAGCTGGATAGAACACCACCAGGATGAGCAGGCTGTAGAGGAACCCCACAATCACATCCTGAAGGGGGAAGAAAAAACAAAATATCAGGGTTGTAAAGTAAAAAACAGTGGACGATACACTACATGGATAAAAGTTTGTGCACCCATGACCATCACACACTGTTACCACTGTATAGAATCTCTATGTATGCTGTAAAGCTAGAAATTTCCCTTCGCTAGAACTACACTGACCAGGCATAACATTATGAGCACTGGCAAGTGAAGTGAATAATCTCCTCATCATGGCACCTGTTAGTGGGTGGGATATATTAGGCAGCAAGTGAACATTTTGTCTTTTTTGTTTTTTGTTAGAAGCAGGAAAAATGGACAAGTGTAAGGATTTGAGCTTTGAGTTTGATGAAGGGCCAAATTGTGATGGCTAGACCACTGGATCAGAGCATCTCCAAAACTGCAGCTCTTGTGGAGGTGTTCCCGGTCTGCAGTGGTCAGTATCTATGAAAAGTGGTCCAAGGAAGGAACAGTGGTGAAGCGGAGACAGGGTCATGGGCGGCCGATGCTCACTGATGGACGTGGGGAGCGATTAGAAGGCTGGTTCGTGTGATCCGATCCAACAGACGAGCTACTGTTGCACAGACTGCTGAAGAATCAATTTAATGCAGGTTCTGATAGAAAGGTGTCAGAATACACAGTGAACGACAGGCCAGGGCTGTTGTAGGTAGGTGGTCATAATGTTATGCCTGATCAGTGTATGGAACTCGAAACACTGCTCCAGCATGACAATGCATCCGTGTATAAAACCCCTTAGCTCTATGAAGCAATAATGAAGATCTTGAGCATCCCTGCACAGAGCCTTGACTCTCCACTGACATGAACTGGAGTCTCCTCAACATCCAGACATCAGAGTCTGATCTCACTAATGCTCTTGTAGCTGAAGGATGACTAATCCCCACAGCTAGGAAAAGCAGAGCTCTATATAAGAGCAGGGGAATAAATCTGGAACGGGATGTTCATTAAGAATGCACAAGTGTGATGGTCAGGGGTGCACAAACTTTTGCCTTTATAGCGTATAACGAAGACGGATCTGATTACTGTATCAGTGTTTGCCTCAGCCCTAATTATGGATTCTTTTAAACCTGTAAAAATCAGCACTTTAACTTGCTGAGCTTGGCTTTTACAGCAGATGATTACACACTATTTATGACTACGACCTTAAAGACTCGATGACAATGTTTTTCACCTCTGGTCTTCGCCTCACCTTTGCTCCAGATTTCATACAGAAGCTGGACTTTGCTCCAAAAAATGTGTGAGAGGAGTGAGAAAAAGTAAAGAAGTGAAGCAGAATTTCTAATGTGTTCGAGCCAACAGATAAAACACACACACACACACACACACACACACACACACAGCTTTCTAAATGATCAGTTGTTAACTCCGCTGATGTAACTCGTCAGGATATTCCCTTCCGTCTAACCGTGTGTGTGTGTGTGTGTGTGTGTGTGTGTGTAGTGAGTACCTTGAGTAACAGATACCTTTGAGCCTGAGTCATGAAAGTTTAGCTGGAACTCTG
>NC_080712.1:32510145-32525145 GCF_019097595.1 Hemibagrus wyckioides | reverse complement strand
AAAAACAAGGAAGGAGCGAGATAAGCATCGTCAGATTGGCAACTAGCGTAGCATTACGATGGAAATCAGAGTGTCTTTAAGCTCCTCGTTTGTAAAATCCTGGGGGCGGAGCTTCACTTCAGTTCGACCTGTCAATCGCATGTGACGTCACACTTCTTTGACTCTACTGCATCACATGAAGTACTGGTTTTTAAACTGGAACCAGAGCTGGTTTTTTAACTAGTGCTGGTCTGACAGAGACGCTAAGATGTTTTAACGTTAATCTGTAAAATGTTAGCAAAACCTTTAAATGTCAAAATGCTATGTTAAGTGGTTGCTGTGTAATTTTTGAAGGTTGCTAGGGTGTTGCTAGTTAGTTGGTTGCTATGGCATAAAAGATGTTGCTAGGTCACTGCTACAGTACTACAGGTGGTTGCTATGGCATAAAAGATGTTGCTAGGTCACTGCTACGGTACTACAGGTGGTTGCTATGTAATTTTAGATGGTTGCTAGTGTACTCCACATTGTTGCTAATCAGTCGGTTGCTATGGCATAAAAGATGTTGCTAGGGCACTGCTATGGTACTACAGGTGGTTGCTACAGTACTGGAAGTGGTTGTTATGTAATTTTCGATGGTTGCTAGTGTACTTCAGGTTGTTGCTAGTCAGTTGGTTGCTATGGCATAAAAGATGTTGCTAGACTGTTGCTATGGCATTGGAAGTGGTTGCTGGACTGTTGCTAGTTGGTTGTTATGTCACTGATTCAGTATTCTATGGTGGTTGCTAGGATGTTACTAAGCAGTTGTTATGACGCTCTAACGGTACGAACTGCTGCGTTCTTTCGCGTGCTTTTGGTAATCAGGACATTTTTTATCTGCTGTAATTGTGACATCACAAAATACGTAGAATGTAGGATTTCTGTCTGTGAAAGCTAAAGTGTACAGTAGAAGCTCAGTAGTGTTACACTCAGTAGGAATGGTGCAGACCAGGGGGTTCACCAGCACCAGGGTTGGGAACCTGTGCACCATCCACCGACTGGTCCTCACCTCCCAGCGGCCGTAGGTTAACAGGAAGAGTCCCAGCGGCACGGCGGTACCGGACATGGCGTGTGTGGACGGCATGCTGTACTCGGAGTCGTAAAACACCTCTAGTTTGACCACAGGAGGCGAGGCGGGCCGCGGCCATCGCAACAGGTCCTTCGTGCACTGCCCCAGGTACATGACCCAAACCCAGATCGCAATCAGGCGGCGCGCGACGAACGGGTCCACGTTCCAGGTGAGGAACGGGAAGAAGCTGATGTAGAACAGCTCGTTGCCCAGTTCCGTGCCAAGCGTGAAGACGTAGTACAGGAACCGGTTCGAGATCACGAACTGGTGGCCCACCTCTCCGGTCAGCGAGTTCCTGCGCAGCGGCCCTCGCGCCATCCCGTCCTTGCCGGAGCCGCCGGACGGACGCGCGCGAGCGCTCTCCCCAGCGGCGCCGTTTGCCGTCCCGTTTACCGCGCCGTTGATGTCCTGGTGTTTCCCTTTCCCTTCTCGGGACGGTGTCTTTCGCTGGTCCGCGTCCGTCTTCTCACCCGAGTCTCGCGCGCCGGCATGGTTTCCCGTGAATGTACCGCGCACACCGCACAGCTCCTGAAACCGGGCGACGTACCGCGGGTCGTGCAGCGAGCTCAACAGCCACGTTAATTCCGTCCTCAAAGCGCTTCCCATTGTTTATCAGACAAACCGGCTAGCTTCGCAGCTAAAGTCAGCGAGTCTGATCAAAGAGAATGGCGATTGTTTTGTGCTAGCCGGCTTGTGTAGCTTTAGGTTTAGCTAGCTAGATTAGCTGACTCCATGGTGGAAATGTAAGCTTTTCGTTTCGAATAATAACACGTTCCCAGAGTTTAAAAGAAAAAAGAAAAGAAAAGAAAAGAAAACGAGGCTAAACATCCAGAGAGAGCAGGACGGTTCACACGAACGACGGAGCACAACACCGTTATCTCGCGAGTGGAATATCCGCTTACTGACAGATCATGCACGGGGGAGCGAGTCACAGAAACAGAAACCCGCACGCAGACTCAAGTGTCACGCGCACGTAACGTTGCGGCACCGCGCATTAAAACCTGAACGCGCATACACACGAGGAAAACACACAAAACACCACAAGTAAACTCTTCCATTTTATTTGTTTGAAATACACGAAATTTGAAAAATAGATTTTTTTAAAATGCTACTTTACTCTTTTGGCAAAAAATTTGGTTTCCTTTTTTTGTAGAATATGTCTTTAAAAAAAAATTAAATGTCCAAAAGATAGCACTTTGATAATCAGTTCATAGTTCATATTCTTAGATACTTCAACAAAAACAACTCCAATAACAACTTACACATCTACATTTATACAAAAACACATTTCAACTATTACAAGCTAATAGTTGACATTGCATGGCATAAAATATATTTAAGTAACTATACACAAAACACAGCAAAAATATTAACCGAATCTTCACAACCGCTTTGTTGTTGTTGATGTTTTTTCTATCTAACATTGAGAGCATCAGACTTTTGCAGTTAGTCTGCAGTTGTGATGGAAACTGAAACAGAAGTGAATGAATAAATCTCACTGTTTAAGGATGGTTTTGATATGTAAACATGTTTAAGGCTGATTAAATAATAATCTGTAGCAAGAGTGCAATTAAGCTGCAAGTAGAAAAATAGACGGTATAAGAAGAGCTAGAACTTCCCAACTACGAATCCTCTTCAGATTTTTCCAACAAGTTTTCCTCTCGCTTTAAATGAACTTTCTATATTGTTTAGTGTCTGAAATCTACAATCAGGAGAGAACTTTGCACTAAATATGAAAAACAACAATCACACTGGTGAACACTAGAGGGCAGTAGAGCACTACGGGTCATTTGGAGAGTTTCTCCTCGCTCTGTCCATCACACGCAGTCCTTACACAGTAATAATATATTATATCAGATGCTTTGCTTGGAAACCGTGGCTCATGTAGCAGAACAATATTCAGGCAAGAAACTTTACACTTTACATTTACTTAAAGAGATACAAAGTGCATGGCTTTTTTTCTTTTAAATCCCTGAAAAATGCTTAGCAAAAAAAAAAGCACAATTAAAGTTTATTTAGAGAGGCAGTTAGGCTCGAGTCTTTCCTTTTTAGGTGTAAAACCCTGATGCTTCTTGCAGTTCTTCTCATACTGCGACAACCCCAGCTTCCGAGTGACACACAGTATCTCACACACACACACATACACACACACACTGCACAGATACACACCTCCGCCTCCATTCTATGCCATCATCCACTGGGTTTAAATGCCAGTGCTTTAAGTACAGTGTGATTTTAACAGTTGTTGTTAAGCGGATAGAAGAAGATGGAATGTTCGTGTTCAGGTGTCACCAGGACTTTTAGTCTCTTCCTGTCCAAGTAAAAAAGCCTCTCCTCTTCTTCTTTCTCTCCATTCTGCTGTCTGTCTCGGTCCTTCTGCCCATCGTCCGAGTGGATCTTGCGCAGCAGGTTGTTGATGAGAACGGCGCGGCGCAGGAAGGCCTCGGGGTCGTCCAGGAAACGCAGCTTCTGCAGCGATAGGCGCAAAATACAGCTGCGCTCCTCGCGTAAGATCAGGTGCTGCTCAGAGAGAGAGACACAGAGAAAGGAGGAGAGAGAACAGGGCACATGGTGAGAGAGATTAAAAAGGAGAGAAAGGCAGAGAAAGAAAGACAGAGATAAAACAATTAAAGGTGAGAGACAGGTAGAACAAGAGAAAGAGAGTGACAGCGAAGAGCAAGGTCAAGAAAGAAGTAATGAGAAAAAAGGTATAATGGGAATGTAAAATAGAGGGGGGGGGACAAGACATGAGTGAGGGAGAGAGAGAGGAAGGGAGGGGGGAGAGAGAGGGAGGGGGAAGGGGGGGAGGGAGAGAGAGAGAGAGATAAGGGGGGGCAGGTCAAGAGTGAGGGGGAAAAGTGAAACAGGTACAGAGATGGAGAGTGAGAAAGGAGCCAGAGTGAGAGAAAAATGAAGAAGGAAGAACAAGAATAAACAAGAGTTGAAGAGAGACAGCCATATGAAGGAAACAATTACAGAGACTTGATTTACTTTTACAATCCTCAGATCACACGTGCTGCACGGATATGACATCATGTGAACAGTGTGTGATGATGTGTGAAGCACCACCTGCACTACACACAGAAAAACAGAGCCGAGCAATAAGAGAGAGAGAGAGAGAGAGAGAGAGAGAAAGAAATGTGGCTGCTCTCACTTTTTGTAAATATCCATGTAGGCGTCCCTGGACGTCCTCCTCTTCCGCATACTTCCTCTTAAAGTAGGCGACTTTCGACGTCGTTGACCGATGAGTGCACGCTCGCCGTGAAGATCCTGACCACTGCTAATAAACACAGGACGTAAGACGTGTTTACATCACGCACGTACCAGGAAGTGTACCCTACACCTCAGGGATTCCCGAACACTCATTATGTTGTGTTTCGTAACAGCATCACACTAACGAGGTGTGTGTGAGTGGGACCGTGTCGCCGCCAGGGGGGACGCGGGAACACGTGCGGAGTACACACACACCTTTCTAACGACAGCCGTGTTCACCTGAGCATCGCTCCTGTATCTAACACACACACACACACGCCCTCCGAGTGCTGTGAGGAAAACAAGAGAAACACACAGAGAGAGAGAGATGTGTGGTTAGAGCAAACATAGTCTGAGGTACAAACACTGCTAAGAAAGCAAAACAGTGGGGCATTGAAACTAGCCTCAGAAATATTGGTAATGTGGTCATTTATAGGTCACCTGACCCTGATGTTTGGCAAAATCGCTGTAATATCTGTCCGATTCCCACTACAACAAAAATGCTACTGTGCTTTATTGCAACAAAATTTGCTCTTACACGTCACCTAGCCTATTTCTCTGGAATTTGACTCGATTTTTTCTTTTTATTGTTCGCTCTATAAAAATATCACCCCTGGCAACCCCGTGTGAGCGAACTGAGGTTTGAAAAATAAAAAATTCACAGGTCACCTACACCGGTCAGGCATAACACTCTGAGCAGTGAGAGGTGAAGTGAATAAGACTGAGTATCTCCTCATCATGGCACCTGTTAGTGGGTGGGATATATTAGGCAGCAAGTCAACATTTAGTCCTCAAAGTTGATGTCAGAAGCAGGAAAAATGGACAAGCGTAAGGATTTGAGCTTTGAGTTTGACGAAGGGCCAAATTATGATGGCGGATAGATGACTGGATCAGAGCATCTCCAAAACTGCAGCTCTTGTGGAGGTGTTCCCGGTCTGCAGTGGTCAGTATCTATCAAAAGTGCTACAAGGAAGGAACAGTGGTGAACCAGTGACAGGGTCATGGGCGGTCAAGGCTCATTGTGGTGCGATTAGAAGGCTGGCCCGTGTGATCCGATCCAACAGACGAGCTACTGTTGCTCAAACTGCTGAAGAATCAATTTAATGCTGCTTCTGATAGAAAGGTGTCAGAATACACAGGGCAGGACGGGTCAGGGCTGTGTTTTAGTGGCAGCAAAACCAACACAATATTAGGCAGGTGGTCATAATGTTATGCCTGATCGGTGTATATACAATTAGCTTTTACACCAAGAACAACGTTTTGGTTTCAGTGTCTTTAACAGTTCAGATAAACCACAAAACGTTGACTCTTCACCTTTGTACACTTCATTCAGTCTAGCTAATTATGCTAATTATTAGCTAAAACGTATTACGATTAGCTCGATTTTAACTCGTCATACACGCTTCAAAACACAAGTTTCACACACAATTGTGATTCATAATTCAGGCAACACTTCTTACCAAAGTTGCTAACAGGTCTAGAAGATGAATGAAACGCGCCTTGTGCTTGTGGACTATATCTGTGACAGAAAGATAAACATGTCTGTGTAAAAAACATATATTTGACAAGAATTAGCAAACAACGTATAAAAAGAAATAACATCAAATTACATACATCAAGCCGAAGAAAATCCTTCATATCGGAAGGACGGTTAATTAACGGGGTTTTTTTAACGGCTTTAGAATTTTGTCACGCGCAGATTTTTCAATTTCAAATTCAAATAAGTCCCAGACAAACTGCAGCAGTGTTTTCCCGCCTCACTCACGTGCCATTTAATCACAGGGAGACTGCCATATAATGTAGACTGCGAATAAAAACAAGCAGGAATTTAAAGGTAAAATGTTTATTACTTTGATATAACAGCTTATGTCGCGTCATGGACGAGACACAACATCAACATACCAGACTTCTATAAACGACAGGGCTCTGGAAATAGTATGAGAATAGGTTTTTTTTTTTTTTTTAAATAGTTTCGAATGTCTCGTGCAAATCGAGCGTTCCCGAGCACGAGAAAGATATGAAAGTATAACGAATATGAAACAACCAGTAATTAGGAATGTAACAAGACTAGTTAGTGCTTTTTTTAATGTTAAAGAAACAGCAGTATGTCTGCGTGGGTGAACTCGTGCGCGTGGGAGAGCTGTTTATAGCTAAATGATACATCAATGACACATTCGCATGGAGTTTTAATGCACCGAACCCAGCAGGTTGAATTAAATACATGATTGCATGCAGTAACGCGCTTAAATGACATGCAGGCTAAGCATATGAAAAGTGTCATATATGTCCACTACAAACGTCGGAGGATGAAAAAAAGATCACAGCACGCGCTCGAGCTTACCATTGTTTATGAAGATGCTGGAGGAAATAAAATCAGCAGCACACTCCGCTGGCTCTCTGGGTCATTATTACTAAAAATGTCCCGGATGTAGACGCTTTAATAACCCTCGTTCCTGTGTCTGCGCCCCTGAGCGCGCGCCTGTAGGTGCGTGTGTGTGTGTGTGTGTGTGTGTGAGAGAGAGAGAGAGAGAGTGATGAGCCCTTTTAAAACAACACTGTATTAAAAATATCCTCCAAATCTCCCCGTTTTCCAGCGCAAAGCGAGGGCACGCGCCGCTCGCCGCCTTCTGATTGGCCCTCGCCGGAACAGCTGTTTCGCCTCGCGTCGCTAAGCAACAGGTCGCTAGGTAGCGATGACGCCACATCAGGCTCCGTTTTCTTTCTCGCGACTCTCTCACGTGCTGCTGCTGCTGCTAGGCTTCACACACGCACACACAGTCGCGCACACACACACACACACACACACACACGCGCACAAACACACATGCAATACATATAAACATGAACACACGCACACACACACACAGATGCAACACAAACATGAATGCACACAAAACACATACTATAGAGAGATACATAAGCACATGCAAATAACACACACTCACACACACATTATATGAAAAACAAATATACACACATATATAGATGTACATTTGCCTGCACATACCCTCAAATGCAAATATAAACACACAACAAAAACACAAACACACACACACACACACACACAAAGATAAACATATATATATATATATATATATATAAATGCACACAAACACCATTCACATGAACATACACACATGCACAACATATAAACATGAACACACACACACACACACTCTTATGCACAATTAGACACCCGATATGGTGGTAGTTGTGGAACTCCAGGAGTTTGTTGGGAAAAAAAACATGACTACAAGTTTACTGATAGACAAAAATATATATATTTTTTGAAATAAAAAACACTGGAACACACACACACACAGACTTCAGCATGCATCTATATAGCAGTGTAGAGTCGACGTAATAACCCATTCACACTCCGCATGCAAGTGTAACACACAGTCACCTATACATGAAAGCTGCTTCTGTTCCATAAACACACACACACACACACACAGGCACGTCATGTTCACATAGAGCACAAGACATGCATCAGGAAACATTTCGGCTCCTCCGTAGGACATTCCAGACATGCAGGAACACGTGACATCATGGTATCCATGACAACATAACACCTCAGTATAGCCAAATATGAAGACACAGAAAGTTGATTATTTTTCCTATATCGTCACATCCGGAAGTGTTTGCAAACATTTTTTTATTCATAAAAAAAGTCGTCTCATGCTCTTTAAGTTATTAAGACGATGAAACCCTTACAGAGGAACTCTGATACCGGAGACTCCTTCCGTAGATGCTATGTTTTTCTACGTCTACCTTTGTATTGTTGTTATAGCGAGCGAATCAACAGCTTCCGACCAATCAGATGAGAGAATTCAATAGTGGTTCCTGATCTGACGGAGAAACAGAATTATTTTACGTCATAAGCATTTTACTGCACAGTCTGGAATTTCACTAACAACAGTCCACGCGTTTCATCAGATCAACGCATCATCACCACGCGTCCACCATCGTGCAGAGTCCCCCCCACCCCCCACCCCCCGCATGCCCAGCAACAGCAGATGCGGCTCTTGAGCTGGAACGAGTTCATCATAAGCTGATAATTAAGCTTCCATTCATGCAATCAGGAGACGGCGATAAGTGTTCGAGCAGAGATAACGACAGAGAGGGGTCTAATCCAAGCTGCGTTGTGAGGTGATGTCACTTCCTGGAGATGTGATAAGAGGGCGCAGTGAAAGCCGACTCGGAGCAAAAGACAGATGCGGAGGCACAAAGACGCAATCACAGACGCTGAATTACTGCATGCGCTTCCGTAACAGTCTCCCATCATCATCATCATTATAAAAGTCCAGTCTTTCTCTCTAGAAACATCACATCAGGAAACATCAGGATGGTGCTGGACGGAATTTTAGCAGGATTTTCTCCAATAGATTTCAAAGCAAGGATCAAATCTTGCTTTAATGCATTTTTTTTTTTTTTAGCTCATATTAGAAATCCAACTGAATCAACACATCAGGGCTTAAGGACTGTTATGCCTAAGGCCACGAGGCAACGGGTCATGATACCAAATTATTATTATCATTATTATTATTATTATTATTTCCCAAGTCATTAAAAACCTTTCTCTGTAGCTCTCAGCGTCTCTGTGTAGAATTATGAAAGAATGTGGTTTCTAGGTAAGTGACCTCGTCAAGACAGTACGTGACTTCGAGCACTCAAGGCCTCATGAGGAGGGTTTGAGAAGAATGGACTGAGAGAAAAACACGGGTGGGGATGAAAGTGAAATAAACAAAAAGGTTATTACGGATTATGCGCCATTTTGTGCTGGAAAGAAATTCAGATAGCGCCCCCCTGGTGTGGGTGGTGTAATGTTGTGGGGAATCTGGCTAGCCAAGAAAAAAGTGAAGAGTATGTAATTAGCATATGCATGCCAATAGGAGATCATTTTGCTTGAAATAACCAGAAATACACTATATTGCCAAAAGTTTTGGGACACCCCTCCAAATCATTGAGTTGTTGTTTTTCAGGGGTTGGGCTCAACCCCTTAGTTCCAGTGAAAGGAACTCTTAATGCTTCCGCTTCATACCAAGACATTTTGGACAATTTCATGCTTTGTGGGAACAGTTTGGGGATGACCCCTTCCTGTTCCAACATGACTGCACACCAGTGACCAAAGCAAGGTCCATAAAGACATGGATGAGTGAGTTTGGTGTGGAGGAACTTGACTGTCCTGCACAGAGTCCTGACCTCAACCCCATAGAACACCTTTGGGATGAATCTAAACCTTGTGGAAAGCCTTCCTAGAAGAGTTGAAGCTGTTCTAGCTGCAAAGGGAGGGACAACTCCATATTACATTCATGTGCATATAAAGGCAGACTTCCCAGCTTTGGTCTGGCTCACAGTCTCCGCTCTAATTCAACCCAAAGGTGTTGACCCCAAACCCCTGAAAAACAACACCTGAATTCAATGATCTGGAGGGGCGTCCCAAAACTTTTGATAATATAGTGTATCTAATCTTATCTTATATTTGTTTAAAAATGCCTGCATGAGCCTCCGTTAAAAATATCTTGACTCCTGCATCATCAAAGGTTTTTCTGAGCATCTGACTTCACCGGTCACCAGGGCTGAGTCCATGGGATGTGGTAGGACAGGAGCTTCATCAGGAAAATCAGGGCAACTGACAAATCAATAAGAATGTTCCTAACACCGTGATGAATCATTTCTCAGAAGGCTGTTCTGCGAGAAAAGCAGGTCCGAGTGCTGTGTTCAGTATCCCTGTGGTTTGATTATAATAAAAGTTCATCTTTCCTTTAATTATCATCTTTTTCCCGTCTGGCACGGTGTGTATCGTCACAGTTCTGTGCTGAATTTAGCCGAAATGTTTTATTTTTCTCTCAGAAGGAGGTCATCTTTCTTCAGTCATGGGTTTTTTTTGTTTTCTTTTAAGTTTTTTAATAAGGAGTGTATTAATAACTGTGTGTGTGTGTGTGTGTGTGTGGTGCAGTCTTTCCATCCCCACATGTGTATCTGGCTCTTCCAGTGACGTCTTCTTCCTCTTCTTCTTCTTGCTCCACTTCATCATAACAACACTTGATGGAAAAACCCACAATCCTTCACATCTTCCCGGAAATCCAGCTCGACGTTCTCAAACAACAACAAAACCATCTGTTTAACACGAACCGTCCATCCTTTTCCTCCTTCCCCAACGCTTTCTTTTCTCTAGGCCGAGCCTCTTTAAAGGAGAAGTTCAGTTCCAGAACAAAAACCTACAGATCATTTCCTCCCCCCCTTGTCATCCAGGATGTTCATGTCTTTCTTTCTTCAGTGGTAAAGAAATGAGGAAAACATTTCAGGATTTTTCTCCATATAGTGGACTTCAATGGTGCCTGCGAGTCTGACCTTCCAAAATGCAGTTTAAATGCAGCTTCAAAGAGCTCTAAACCTCGATCCCAGCCCAGGAAGATGGCTCTTATCTAGCCAGACCATTGGTCATTTGCTTAGAAAAATTAAAAATCATATACTTTTTAACCACATAAGCTCGTCTAGCGCTAGCTCTGGGATGCGCGTCCGTGACGCTACGTACTCTGTAATCACATCGAAAGATCAGGCGTGACGTAGGCGGAGCTACAGTCCCAGTGAGAAGGAGAAGACTGCTCCAAAGTTGTTTTGTGTGGAGCACTGGTAAACACTGGGTCTGTAGTACGTAGCGCCCTGGATGTGCATCCCAGAGCTAGCGCTAGACGAGAAGCTTTTGTGGTTAAAAAGTAGCTCTTGGAAGCTACGTACTACGTAATGATGTTGGAAGGTCATGTGTGATGTAGGCGGAGCTACAGACCCAGTGAGAAGGAGAAGACTGCTCCAAAGTTGTTTTGTGTGGAGCGACACAAAGTTCTATGTAGCTTTCTGTTAGTAAAGAGCGTGTGACTTAGTTGCACTTCCTTGGTCTTCGCACGTTCACTTTGTAAACACTGGGTCTGTAGCTCCGCCTAAGTCACACATGACCTTTAGATGTGATTACATGACGTGCTTCCCATCTAGCGCTAGACGAGCTTATGTGGTTAAAAAGTACACAAATTTAAATTTTTCTAAGAAACTGACCGATGTTTTGGCTAGATAAGAGTCTGCTTCCTGGGCTGGGATCGAGGTTTAGAGCTCTTTGAAGCAGCATTTAAACTGCATTTTGGAAGGTCAGACTCGCAGGCACCATTGAAGTCCACTATATGGAGAAAAATCCTGAAATGTTTTCCTCATTTCTTTACCACTGAAGAAAGAAAGACATGAACATCCTGGATGGCAAGGGGGGGGGGATTATCAGTAGGTTTTTGTTCTGGAAGTGAACTTCTCCTTTAAGAAGAGCTTTAAGGTGTTTTGACCTGAAGGTATAACACGACTGAGCCGAGTTACTCGTTCAGAATGGGGAAAAGGACAGAAAGTGTGATGACGGCAGCCATGACACTGGTTACTGGATTTTTGGTGAAAAAGGATCATGATATATTGGGTTTTATTAGATATGACATTCTAAACTTTTTTTATATCACATACCTGCTTATGTTCCTGGTGAAAATAGAACAATAGGAAAGATTATAGTGACTGATAATAACAGTAATAATAATAATAATAATAATAATAATAATAATAATAAAAAGAATCAACTCTTGAGAATTTTGATTCTTGAGACTCGTTTTGTTTTTCGGTTGAATTCGTTCCACTCATGTGCCCCTTATCATTCCAAGCCCGATCCTGTTGATGCTGTTGGATTCCTGTCTCCGTCATCCACCACCTGTCCGCCTAGGCCTCGAGGAGGGCGTGCCACCTGCACACCTGCTGGTTGCTGCTCTCCTTCATGTCCTGCCAGTGAAGCGACTCCTCCTCGCCGCTACTGTTCTGGCCCAGCGCCAGCCAGCCGATCATCTCCTTGCGCTTCATGTTGCGTCGGTTGTACACGGCCGCCATGAGCGTGACGTCGGAGAGCTGGAACAGCGCCACCTGGAAGACGAAGGTCTCCTTGAACACGGGGTTGGGATGGCCGCGCCGCACCGAGGTCTTACACCGGGATATCTCCTGACCCATGGAGTTGAGCAGAGTCAGCTTCACGTAGGTATCTACAAGCAAGGAAACGTTAGCATTTACACGTGCTTGTGGGCGTGGCCTGTTTCGTGATTTCTGATGCAACAACATGGTAGCTATCTGTAGCTAACTAATTCAACACAGAACACAGAGTATGTCAAAGTATGTGTGTGTACGTATGTGTGTTTACCTGGGGGTCGGTTAAGTGCCAGGTTGCGGAAGTGGCTTCCTTTGATGACCTCAACGGAGAGGCGTCCGGTGGTGGGGTTGTAGGACAGACCAAGGAGCAGCTCAGGAACTCCACCGTGAGACAGAGACTGGCTGGAGGAGACGCCATCAGGAGGAGCGCTCACACACAGCTCGGAGTCTAAAGCCTGCAGAGAAAGATACAGAGGTATGTATGTACTGTGTGTGTGTGTATGTGTGTACTGTGTGTGTGTGTGTGTGTTTCTGGCAGCTAAGGCGTGATATTCACACCGAACAGTCTGAGTGCACTAATTTAAGACAGAGATAAAATCATGTGACCATATCAACTCCTCACACACACACACACACATACACACACCTTCAGGTTGCTGCGAGGTTCCAGTACTAGCGTGACCTCCAGTCTCTCGGTGTTGAGTTTGTTAAGTGTGTAAATGGTTTCTCCCATCATCCTCTCCCGGTTCATCTTGCCCAGAGCGTACAGCCGGAAGCGCAGTGCAGATGTGTTCAGCTCCGACGTGTCCAGTCTCGTGAAGCGGAACGTCTCCCCGAACCGTGGCGTTGATCCCCTCTGCACGGACGTCTTGTAGCGCTGGCGTTTTCCCGGGAGCAGAACCACGCGCACCTGCCACGCGTCCATGCCGCTCCGAGCTTTATCCGGGATGTCCTGCGCCATCACCACGGTGACTAGGAGCTTACAGGAGTCGGGACGGTACGTGAGGACGATCACAAGATCACCGCATTTGGAGATTGGCGGGCGGGGCGATGAGACAGAGGGGCGGGGCTCTGAGATGACGCTGGCTGCACGTTCATGCTAGTGGGAGAAAGAAGAGGGAGGTTTCAACGCAAATACACACAGATTGTATTTATCAGATTGTATTGGAGCAGACGGAAACACGCAAACACAAACACTGAGCTTGCTGCTAATGACACACACACACACACAGAGTCAGTGTTTCTGCTCTGAACAGATGGAGGAAGTTTCAGTTGGACACAGAGCTCTGAATGGGAGACAAATGATAAAAACTGCACCAAGGAACATTCAGGTCATCCAGGATGACCATCCCATATGGTCAAAGCAGTCTGATGCTCGCAGAAGTTCTGTTTATGTTTATAGATTTTACAAAGTCATGTTCTGACCTCAACATGAGCTGTGCTTCTGGACTGGAATCTCTTTAAATCCATAAAATCTTGCGGGATTGGGAGGACTTCAATCTCTTATGGCCAAGAATGGGCGGGTTTTAGACTTGTGGGCGGGTTTTACTCTCATATGTGAGCAGAAGGGGCAGGTTTTACTCTTGTAGGTTTGTTTTACTCTCACATGTGAGTAGGAGTGGGTGGGTTTTACACGATTAGGTGGGTTTTACTCTCACATGTGAGCAGAAGGGGCAGGTTTTACTCTTGTAGGTTTGTTTTACTCTCACATGTGAGTAGGAGTGGGTGGGTTTTACACGATTAGGTGGGTTTTACTCTCACATGTGAGAAGAAGTGGGCGGGTTTTACATGAGTGGGCAGGGTTTAAGCCCCCACGTGAGTAGCAGTGGGTGGTTTTACTCTTGTTTATGTAGAAGTGGGTGGGCTTTAGTCTTTCATGTGAGTGGGCGTGGTTTAGTATTGTGCAGGCAAGAGTGGGCAGTGTTAACTCTTAAGTTTGTGGGAAAAAAAAGGAGAGTACTGGACATGGTGCGGTGATCATTTCACTTTAAAATGTGTTCAGACATGAAGGCATGCATACAAACACACACGCAAACACACACACACACACGCACACATGCGCACACACACACACACACACACAGAGCTCAACAGTGTTAGAAGAGCTCAGACAGCATATTTCACACACGATGACTCATGAATATTCAGGCTCAATTATCTTGATAACTTGATAATCTCATGAATATTCATACACAAGAGGCTGTTATACCATATTTGTACATCAGATCAGACACTAGAGCAAGCAGAGAGAGAGAGAGGGACAGCAAGAGAGAGAGAGAGAGAGAGAGAGACAGCAAGAGAGAGAGAGACATAGCGCAAGCAAAGCGAGAGAGAGAGAAAGAGAGAGAGAGAGAGAGAGAGAGAGATCACAGTGTGTATGTCTACAGAATCTGACTGAAAGCTAGACAGACTGATGGATTTTACTAAAAATTTTGCCACAGCAGAAGTTTGGACACACACACACACACACACAGGTACCTCGGGGCTCCAGGTGGACGAGCTGTCTGTAGCCTCGTTATAATCGTACCCCGGATTATCCAGTGCCATGTCCGTCTCTCCGTGTGAGAGAGGAGTGCGGCGTCCGGCGCTCCCCTGACGACTCCTCTGACCACGGGACAGCGTCTCAGACCCCTGAGAGCCCACGGAGGACACGCGTCCTCTAACAGACGGAGTCGGAGTGTCCGGCACACTGAGGTCTCTCTGGTACAGTGACTCTGTCA
>NC_080712.1:32502645-32505145 GCF_019097595.1 Hemibagrus wyckioides | reverse complement strand
GTCTGGAGATACCTTCTCAACCTTACACCATCACCAACCTGCTGAAGAAGCTCTAAAGGCAGCAGCAGCAGCACTGGGTGGACGTGAAGACATGGTGCTTCTCCTGCTCTCCACCTCCTCCATTTCCTCATGAATGGGAGTCAAGCGGTCATGTGACTGCTCTACCAGACCTCTGGAGGCCAGCTGGGCTTGCAGGAACTGAAGCTTCTCCTCAGAACTCATGGATGAGACGTCCACCTGAGAGTCGCTCACCTCCGAGACCTTAGGCTCGGGGTCGGAGATCGGTTTGGGGCCGAGACTAAGGAAGGAGTCTTTGATGGTGTCCGAGAGCTGGGAGAACCAGGCGGAGAATGGTGACGGAGAGGAATCGGCCATTGAAGAAGATGTCTTAAGGTGATTTAACATACACTAAATGAATCTCTGTGCAGTTCTAAATTAGTTTTTCTTCAAAATGATCTCCAGAAGGCACTTCTATTGTCCAAAGATCCTGCAGGAAACCTCAGTCCAGAGAGCTTCTGAAAGATCTACAGTATACCTTCTATTTAACCACCTTCTAGAAGTGTCTAACAAAAACAATTTCCAGTAGCACCAACACACCAGTATGAAGATTCCTGAAAAGTAGATCAGAGGAACGGTGCTGATAAATCTTGGTAATCCCAAGACTCTGGAGAAACCGCAGTCCAGAGATCGTCTGAAAGATCTACAGTATACATTTTACTTTACCACCTTCTAGAAGTATCTAATAAAACGATTTCCAGTAGCTCCAACACACCAGTATGAAGGTTCATGGAAAGTTGACAAGTCATGACAAGAACAATGTTGTAACTTGATGTTGAAATCTCAAGATCTTAGAAACCTCAGTCTTAAGATCTTCAGAAAGATCTACTCCATACCTTAGAAGTTGCTCAAAAAAGTTTATTATAACCCATTTTGAGTAACCATCACCACCACACCAATCTGAAGCTTCCTGGAAAGTAGATCAGAGGAATGTTGAACAGTTGAAGATTCCAGAGAAACCTCAGTCCAAAGAGCTTCTACTTACCACCTTCTAGAAGCATCTAATAGTAGCACCAACACACCAGTATGAAGGTTCCTGGAAAGTTTCAGACAAGATGCTTCTCGTCACTTTGTAATCCCGAGCTCCCTGAGAAACCTCAGTCCAGAGATCTTAGTCCAGCAAATGATGAGACGCCTTTTGTCCACTAAAACAACCTCCAGGATGACCAGAGCCACGTTAAACCTCGATGAAAGTTTCCTGAGGCTAACGATCCATGATCCGGTGTCCTCGTATTCCCAGCAGGTGCAGTCGAGGATCTCATGAACTGACTCTGGGGCTGGTGTTTACACAGGGAGGAGCTCCATCCAGAAATACCAGAGCACTATACACACAGTTTAATTAGTGTGTGTGTGTGTGTGTGTGTGTGTGTGATAACATTCAGTACCTTGTATGTGTTCAAAGCAGGAAATAAGGATGACTCATGACATTCCCTGGATAAACCTAGCCCCGGTGTTCCCCACAGGACTGGTGGATAATCAGCATTAATGCTTTAAATACAAAAGTTCTAACTAACTAACCACTCCCCCATACGTGACCTCTTGAGTGGCTGTGATTAGTACGGAATACAGGATGTCTGTCCTTCCCACATCCGTGTTCGGTGTACGGATTTGTACTCACCCAGGCCCTGGTGGATCCCGGAACGCTCCTTGCGTTTGCGATGACCACGAAGCTCGAAGCAGGGCAGCCCCCCGACACGGGCGAAACACAGCTTCTTGTTGATGAAGAGGAAGAGGATGGTCAGCAACACCACAAAGACGCCCACGGCGGACAGGAAGCCGATGGCCTCGGGCGTGACTGCGGGGGGAAAGTGGATGCACCGGGTCAGTGTCAGAACCCTGGAGCTACTTCTGGCAGTTATATTGAATATCAAAATTTGGTGGTTTTTAGGATCTCGGTCTGAGTGGACGAGATGACCTGACTGATGACCTCACAGTTTAGATCTTTCGCAGAGGTGTACCTGTGCTGACCGACATGATGAACGTTCATGGATCATGTATGTGGTCCATCAGTGAACAGGTGAAACCTTCAACCATTTAAAACTAGAATCAGTTTCCCATGTGTGTGTTTGTGTGTGTGTGTGTGTGTGTAATACTGAATACGTTTCAGGTTAATACGTCCTTATCCAAACACCTACAGAAGTGAATTTACACCACCATCCTGACTCAACACTTAATACTCAGCTCCTTACAAGGTCACACTCTCTCTGTGTGTGTCTCAGTCTGTGTGTGTGTGTGTGTGTGTGTGTATGTGAAGACAGATCTCTCAGAGGCTTATCTTCTGACACAGAAACCGGCAAGTGTGTTTGTGGGCCGTCGCTACCGCTCACAAATCGTTGAGTGCTGATCGATGTGTGTGTGTGTGTTGCATCTCAGCTGTGCACTGATTTACAGCACGTGTAGTTGTGTGTTAGAGTGAGTAGGAGGAGATAATAAGGTCGAGCCA
>NC_080712.1:32442645-32500145 GCF_019097595.1 Hemibagrus wyckioides | reverse complement strand
TCCCTCTCTGTCTCTCTCTCTCTCTCTGCCCCTCCCTCTCCTTCTCTCTCTCTCTCCCTGTGTCTCCTACCCCTCTCTCTCTCTCTCTTTCTCCAAACTCACATCCTGTCTGAACCTGATTAGAGGCTTCGCCCTTCCTCATTCTTCAGCCTCAGCCCCCGAACCCAAACACACCAGTGAAGACAACTCACACCCCAGTCCACCAGACTGGACTTTACCTGATGTGAGTCACGTGACGATGTGATAAAGAGAATCTAAAAGAACGTACACAATTAATACACCACACATTTGTTTACATTGCATTGCATTCTATTTAATGGGAGGAGTCATGGGAGGAGCTTGATTTTGTGTCTGCTGAACCATTTTCCTGTAGATTTCGCCACATGTTTTGGGTCATTATCCTGCTGAAAGACCCAGTGATGACCCATCTTCAGCTTTCTGACAGAGGCCATCAGGTTTTGAATTAAAATGTCCTGGTATTTCAAAGAGTCCATGATGCCATGCGCTCTAACAAGGTTCCCAGGGCCTTTGGAAGAGAAACAGGCCCACAGCGTCACAGATCCTCCACCATACTTTACCGTGGGCATGAGGTGCTTTTCTGCATACTCATACAACTGGCAGGTTTTTATTTTTAACTATAAACATGGTATTTTATTAATTTTCTATTCAAACGAACTTTACAATAAAGTGTAATATGTATTGTTGTAAAATGTAATGTTGACGTTTTAATTATATGGTTCAGTTTAGCCAATAAGGTTCAGGAGAGTCCTGTCCAGTCAGACTTCAGTGTTGATTAGCGGGTTGTTGTAATCCTTCTACTAGATTAAGCCGATATCACAAAGTTATTAACTGTTATAACTGTTTGTTATTGTATTAGTTATAACAGTGTGCATTTTGGCCTGGTATTTTTTTAAATGGGTGACTTTTAAGCTGTAGTTGGGATGGAAATCTTCAGTCCAATCTGGCAACCCTGTTCACAAGCCAAAAATCTCCGGTTTCGCTGTCTACACGGTAACACTGCAACCGGAGTTTTCAAAAATGTTCCGGATGCTGAGTTTGCGTGTGGATGAACGGCCAAACCACATAAAAAGTGTCTGTGTCCCGTCATATTTATACCCCAGGAAAACAAGAAGTCAAAAATTATTAATTAAAAGTTTCTGGATACTCTGATCAACTTTAAAAACTACAGTAAAAATGACAAATATTACATCAATTACTTCAATTACATTTATCTTATAGGAGTTGTTAGGGCTGCCAATAATTGTGGAACAGGTCATTTTATAAACATTTTTTAGTCATGGACTTTTCTTCTAATTCACTTGAGTTAAAGGTTAAATTTTTCTACAATTTTCAGTGTGAGATTATGCTTCTGCAATAAAAAATTAATTTATCAGAAGCCTAAGAACACATCTTAACCAGGGGTGCCAATAATTGTGGAGGGCGCTGTATGCTGTTATACTCTATTGTCTCCATTTGTCATCTATTGCTGCATTGTGGGACAAATAACTAATTAAAAAAACATTTCACTACACCTGTGTAATATCATGTGTGTATATGACAAATAACCAACCTCAGACCTCGAACCTTGTGCCCTTGTGTGAGAGGAATCACCGGTCGCCGTCTTTATGGGCTATTTTCCGTTCCTGCTTTCGCAAGTTTTCATTAGAAATGAATGAAGATAAAGCATTTTAGATAAAACTGCTGTGACTATACCCTAGTGTTATCAGGGACGACACTCAAACGGACAAAACTACAGAGCCATGGCAAAGACCAAAACGTGTTACACTGCACACAAGCATCAAGACAAATCAGTAATCTTTCGGAAACAAAAGACAAAATGATAAAAAACTCTTTATTGTACTAATTGACTTGGATTGTTTTAGAGAGAAAAAGAGTTGTCTGTATGATGCTGTATATTTGCACCGTGCCCACGGTGAAGCATGGTGGTGGGAGCATCACGATGTCCAGCTGCTTCTCTGAAAACTCTGAGGGTTTACACGTCAGGAAAGAAAGCAGGAACGGCGACATGCTGTTCCCTGCCAGACCACTGGAGGGGGTGCAGGCAGGTGAATCGCTGGAGCCTGCTTTGTTGTGTGTACTTTGTGCCACGCCCTTCCCATTGTTCTCATTCCCGCCATGTTCCCCATTAGCCCTAATGTTCTGCCCTATATATCGGAACCTGTTTTGTACAGGTCTTGTCTTATTGACCTGTTTGCTCGTTCGTTTTAAAGTCCAGGCTTGGTAACGTCCTGGTGACTGTGCTCACGTCATGTTCCTGTAACCATGTTTAGTTTGCCCCATGTCTTGTGTTTGGTTACGTTTGTT
Organism: Hemibagrus wyckioides; assembly: GCF_019097595.1. Classification (NCBI taxonomy): domain Eukaryota; kingdom Metazoa; phylum Chordata; class Actinopteri; order Siluriformes; family Bagridae; genus Hemibagrus; species Hemibagrus wyckioides. The sequence goes on along the minus strand of NC_080712.1, from coordinate 32,497,820 downwards.
TTATGTTATTAAAGCAGTGCTTTATTTGAATCCCGTGTATGGGTGTGACTCCAGGAGCTCCGGGTCCGGGCGTCGTCGACTGGACGTTACACGTGCATGGGTTTCGCTTCCAGCATTTTCCTGGGATATATCCTGGGTACAGAAAACAATCTGGGAGAAATTATAATCACCTATAAAACCTACAACCAGGTCACTCATCGATCACTCACTCCTTTTTAAGAACTTGAGTAAAAGAGTAAAAAAGTCTCGCTTTTTGCAGTTTGACCACAATTTCTTGCGTGTTCACGCTTTTCATTAGCGAAATCCACCCAATCGATCCATCCATCATCCCGAAGCCATCACCGCATCCACTCCCATCTGTTCACCGTCTGGCTGATTCTCATTTCCTGTGAGCCGTATCGTCTCGTCCCTCATGCTGAGACTGGATAACAAATCGCTCCGATGCCAAGCTCCATTAAATCTCTCCGACGGAGATCGAGCAACTTTTATTTTATTATTTACCCGAGACGCCCTTCTGAGAGTGTTGCCCCGGGTCGCATATTCAGAACGGCCCTCGATACCGACTACTCATCATCATCATCATCATCATCATCATCATCAACAATATCCAGATTAAAGACTAGAGCTCCACCTGCTTTTTCATCCAACAGGAAAGCCATAAGGACTGCATCAACACACCTGAGCTTCTCTTAACGAAAAGCACAAGTGCGCAAAATAAACTGGCATTCACATTGAAGCAAGCAGGAAGTTCCTCAAAAAAAAGAAAAAAGGAATCGAACACTTCCTGTAGACGTTTGTTTTCCCCCCGTGTAATGGATCTGCATTTCCTCTGCGCGGACTTCAACTGAAAGACTCAGTCATCACATGCAGGGGCTTTTTCTATCAAACACTCATTATCAGAGTCTGTTATTGTTCTAATCAAGACACTTCCCTGGGACAGGAAGTGAGAGGAAGCAGTGGTGATCAAAGTGGGCAAAGCCGTAGGGATTCTCGTAAGAAAAAAAAAATCTTCAGCAAGTTTTCATTAAAAATATCTACTCAGGTGGACGATTTAACAAAAACAAATATATATTTTTGATCTCAGAACAAAACCAAACAGACAAGTGAATCATCAGATCTGCAACCTGCCATGAGAATCATCTCTCCTCCTGGGTGCCGATTTTTAATAAACTACATAAAATAGATTTCTCCCTTGTCATCAGGGATGTGCACAATAACATCACGATGACACTGACCTCCGACAGCTCCGCACAGTTTAAATAAATGAATCGTTTCGGTGACTCATCTGAATCGGTTCAGTTACACGATTCATTAAGATTCGTTTGCTCAAATGCTGCAGCTTAACAAAAAAAATGGCATAAACCAATAACTTGTAATATAACGACAATATAAAGATGAACTGATTCACACACTGATCTGGATTCACTGAACACGAGAAGAACAGGAAAGATTCATTCAATTGACTCACGAATCACCGAAATGATTCACTGACTTGCTGGGTGCTGATAAAGCCACGGTTTGAATGTTTACCTACATGTTTGAGAATCAGTTTTGAATACATTTGGAAATGTAATGCTTTGGCTTCCTTGATGAAATTTTATATTTTGCCGTTGACTCAGTGAAGTTTTTTTATTCATGCACTTTAGTGACTTTCCTGAATGACCCATGCCTACTAAAAAACACATGCCTACTCTAAACTCTATAGAATGAGTAGATCATTACTATTATTATTATTATTATTATAATAAAAAAAACACTTTCTCTGGGTATCTAAGTTTTGAGCAAAAGCCACATTCTCTGTCTGCAATTTCTCTGTAATTGAGTATTGCGGATATTTCCAGTAAGCCTTACATCACTCAGCCAGAGTCTGAGCGCACTATTAAACATTAATACCGCTTTTATCTGCAGGAGAAACATAATATATAGGGCGAGGAACGTGCAGAGGCGGGGCTAACATAGTAACAGAGGCCATTACAACTCAATTAGACCTCGGCTCACATCACATCACAGTTAATAACTATTTATGGGTCTTCACGTGTCCATTTACTTTACCGCCCAAGTTAGCATTGGCAGCAAGTTGGACGCGGTGGGAAATGATATGGAAAGAGCTACGGTAGTGATGATGTACTCTCTGAAAACACAAACAAACATAGCGCATGCAATAAACAAATGCAATAGCCACTTGCGCAGAGTCGCATGATTTCTGCACTGGCTCCTGACTGACCAATCAGAAAACAGATGTCATTTTTTCCCCTTCCCCCCAAACATAGGGTTTCTACCTGTGGAATAATCTCATCATTTCTTAGCATAGGTTGTGATTTGTGACTCCATTGAATTCTCTACGCCAGTTTCTTCGCTTCAGGCTGCTGTTTACTCTTTTTTTTCAGGGCCAGAAATGAGCTCTGATGGTTTGTCTGAGCAGCTGGAAAGGAATATCTAGCTTAAAAACATAGAACCCGATAATGTGTACAGCCAGAGAGCAGGCTTCGTAATTACCAGCAGAGTTTACACCCTAAAAATCACAAATTGCCTCTTTAAATTACATGTCGGGCTAATATTCATATTTTAGTGAACTTGCACTATGATTTGTGATCTCACAGTAACTCTGTGTGTGTGTGTGTGTGATATTGCATTTGTGAAAGACCATGTGACATCAAGCTAATAGTTTGAGACTAACAGATAATCAGACTAATAGATCAGACTTTCTTACAAGGCAACAAAAGAGGAAGCGCAGCCAAATGTAGATCGACTGCAAGGAACGCGGCGTAATGAAACGTCTCGGAGTGAACTGGAAGAACCGCAGAGCTAAGAGCAGGCTGGCAGTGTCCATAAAAAAAAGAAGAATGGCAACACACTCCAGGACAGTGGCCAGATTATTAGGTGCTCACACACACACACACACACACACTGTGATAAACCTGAATTCATCGTCAGTGAAACCTGACGATTCTCATCCCTGTAACTTCCCCTAAAAACGTAGGCTAGCTTTCACAAACCCCGTCCCTCTGGTTTTCATCCTAAATCACACCACAGCACCTCAATTTCTCATCAGAGGAGAAACAACAGCCCTGAAAACACTTTGTCTGCGCCTGCTGTAAGACACGGCTCGTTGCGACCTGTGCTGCTGCTGCTCTTAGCAGATTCCTAACTTTATCAACAGCTATGAAATGTCCACAGCTAACTGCGGCTTGGCTAATCGGCACAGGACTTCTTTTTTTTTTTTAATGCTAGCTATGGTCTTTCCTTGCAGCCACTCAAGTTTTACACCTTAAAACAACACCACTACTGTGATAAATATACTGACTGTGGGCAAGATTTTACTGAAGCATCAGGCTCAAAAACGCTTAAAGAGCAACCAGGGAGTTTTATCTTGTTCTTCTTTGTGGGCATACTTCTAAAGAAAGTGCAAAGAAACATTGCAACACATTTTACATATTTGAGCATTACATCATAGTCATTAAGTTTGTGATCTGAAGGAATGAACGCACACACACACACACACATGTCCTAGCCAATCAGAAACGAGCATTTTGTGACGTCAGTTAAAGTTAAAACACTGCAATATTAATATCATTTCGCCACATTTCTCAGATTGAGAATGGAAGGAAAGAAAGAAAGAGAGGAAGAGAGACAATCAGTTGGTTTCGTCTAGAAGATGACAACTGAGGCACACGCGCCTGCACACGCGAACGCGCCTAGCCTACACGTGCACGCGCCTTTCCAGCACCGCTACACTACACTGCACTCTCGATGCAAAGCATTAAATCAACAGGAAATTCAAAGACATCATTTATTATCTTGATAATAAACAGGATAAAAGGGCAACTTACTGTCGGCTGCCATTGCTGAATCAGATGGAGGAGAACCGGTAGCTTAACACTTTCACACACCCGTTTATTTATTTATGTTTTATTTATTATTTTTTTGTTTAGATGTATAAAGACAACGATGTAGCTCTGTGTAAGAGATAAATCCGGCATCAGCATATTTCCTCCACTCCGGCTTTATCATTGCAGTAGATGCGGTGAAATTTTTCTCTGCTGCTCCACAGTGACGCGGTGCACGCACTCTGCCTCCAGTGCGCATGCGCACAACACTGACCACCGAGCGCAGCCCCATGTGCTCAGGTTTACTTCTGTTCGGCCATATGTCTCGCGCATTTCGCATTAGACGCACATTTTCTTTGCTCACAGATCTCTTCTTGCTCGGTGAGACTCAAGTAATCAAGAATACCACTACAAAAATATTCACATAGAGACATTTACTGACTTTCTACAGGAGCATTTTTACATCATGTGTGTGTATAAAAGCATTCAGTCTCCATATATACACAGTATTAAAGAGATAAAACAATGTGGGATAAAAATACACGTCAAATAAAAGCCCATCTTTTGAATCTCATTTCTCTTTACATATTTTCTTTTCAGAACATAAACATAAAAACAACAACAACATGACATCCAATCAGAAGACATCTGCCACACGACTCCGTCCAATCGGATGTGACCTGTAACAGACGTGTCCAATCAGATACAACTTTTGGAAAGAGGTGACAGAATCAGAGACAATAGGTCACAAATCTGTCCAGCTACAAGGTCCAATCCTGTCCTACTTCAGCCGAACAAATGTGCCGTTTTCAGCTCGTCCAATCAGATGCATCCTGATGCAAGCCTATCCAATCAAATGCAGCATGCTATAAGTTAAATAATACCTGTCACTCGAGTCCCAATCATGCATCACCTATTACAGATAAAACAGTGGGCTCAAAGTCTGATGTCTGAGGGGAATGAGATTAAAAAGCTTCTAAAATTTTACACGACCCATCAAAAGTCCAATAATCTATGACTTTAGACAAGTCTAATCGAACAGGACATGCCATAAGTTCGTCCAATCAAAAAAGTTTCATCACAAGCTTGTCCAATCAAATATGACTCATTAGTTTGTCTATCAAATTTGAGTCATCACAAGCTCATCCAATCTAAAAGGCTTCATCAGAACCTCGTCCAATCAAACATGACTTTTAACAAGCTTGTCTAATCAAATTAGCTTTGTCACACGCTCGTCCAATCAAATCTGACTTGTTACAAGCTCGTCCAATCAAATAAGCTTCATCAGAAGCTCGTCCAATCAAACATGACTTGTCACAAGCTTGTCCAATCAAATAATCTTCATCACAAACACCTCCAATCAAATAAGCTTCATCAGAAGCTCGTCCAATCAAACATGACTTGTCACAAGCTTGTCCAATCAAATAATCTTCATCACAAACACCTCCAATCAAATAAGCTTCATCAGAAGCTCGTCCAATTAAACATGACTTGTCCCAAGCTTGTCCAATTAAACGTGACTTGTCACAAGCTCGTCCAATCAAATAAGCTTCATCAGAAGCTCGTCCAATTAAACATGACTTGTCCCAAGCTTGTCCAATCAAAAAGCTTGTCCAATCAAAAAGCTTGTCCATTTAAACGTGACTTGTCACAAGCTCGTCCAATAAAATAAGCTTCATCACAAGCTTGTCCAATCAAATACGACTTATCAGTTTAGTTATTAAATTTGGTCCAATCAGTCCGCCTCAGTTCAATCAGCCTCGTCCAATCAAATTTGACTTTGTCACAAGCTATTTTAATCAGATTTGACACGTCATGCGTCTGTCCAATCAGACACGACTTAACATAATCCTGTAAAATTAGACATGGCCCATGACCCCGTCCAGCCACTCTGGTTTTCTTAGGGTTTACTGCGCATGCGCTCTTTCCAGATGAATCTTCTCTTCTTTTTTCCTGATGAACAGCAGAGAAAAATAAAACCTGGTCAGTTACAGCAACTAAACAATCAATAAATAAATAAATAAACATTATAAGAAGAGCTGGATCAGACGCGGTGGTCTGATTTAATTCACCTTCAGTCCTTTCTCCCTCCACTGCAGTCAGACGCCACAACCTGGTCATGCTCTGTAGCTCCGAGCTCTCGCTTTCTATTGGACAAGAGAGCAGCCAATCAGCATCTTGAACTGATTTCACAGCTAAAACCTCTCTGTATAACATCACAGAACGCCAATTATATACAACACCATAAATATTGGCACCCTCTGGGACAATGAAGGGATGTTAGACATTTATAAATGCTGTGTGTGTGTGTGTGTGTGTCTCTCTCTCTCATACACACACACACACCATCTATCGTTCTATTTTTTTTTCATCTTTAGGTAAGGCAGTGTAAGAGTAAATGAATATTAATATATTTCTCTCCCTCCATCTCTCCCTCTCTTTCTTTCTCTTTTTCTCTAGCTCTTTCTCTCTCTCCTTCCATCTACCTCCCTGTTTTTCTCTTTCTCTTCCTCTCTCTCTCTCTCTGTCCATCTATCTCCTTTTTTCTCTCTTATTCTCTCTCTGTTCATGCATCTATCTCCCTATTTCTCTCTTTCTCTCTCATTCTCTCTCTCTCTCCCTCCCTCCCTCCATCTTTCTCTCACACACACATACAATCTTATGTTTTTTTGGTTTTTAGCTAAGGGAGTGTGAGATTAAACTACACTACCAGTCAAAAGTTTGGACACACCTTTTAATCCAATGTTTTTTTGTTTAGGGATTTATTTTCTACATTCTAGAACAATACTGGAGATTTCAAAACTATGAAATAACACACATGGACTTCAGTAATCCATATGTAATGACAACAAAAAACAGTCAGTTGTTATTTTAAGACACGAAGGTCAGGTGTTCTGGAATAGTTCTTGTAAGAACAGTATTGTCAAGTGCATTTGCAAAACCCATCAAGCACCATGATGAAACTGGCTCACATGAAGACCATCCCAGGAAAGCAAGACCAAAACTGACCTCTGCTGCAGAGGAGAAGTTCATTTAGAGATACCAGCCTCAGAAATCACCAATTAACAGCACCTCAGATTAGAGGCGTTATGAAGGCTTTAAAGAGCATCAGTAGCAGACATATCTCAATATCAACTGTTCAAAGGACATTATTGTGGATTTCGGCCGCCTTCAGCATTGTTTTACAATGTAGAAAGAAATAAACATCAGGAAAGGCCATGGAATTAGAAGGTGTGTCCAAACTTTTGACTGGTAGTGTATGTGTAAACATTCATACAGGACATAACATTTTTTCTGTTTTATTGGTATAGATGTATTTACTAAAGGACCTGTGTGTGTGTGTGTGTGTGTGTTTTCAGTCCTTCCTCTCACTCACCCTGGGTCATGAAGCGTGATTTGGTGCGTGCTTTAAGCGACGGTGGTCTCTTGAACCTGGAGGCTTGCAGCAGGGACTCTTTGTCCCGATGCGCCGATGTCACCTCCACTTGTCTGTGACGCCGAGACCTCAACGCCTGACGCGATAAACACACACACATCACACACTTAATAACATTTCCCTATAAAAATGTAATAAATATATAAATAAATAAAATATACTTTAAAAAATAAATAAAATATACTTTAAAAATAAATAATAAATAGAGAATATCTTAATATAAATACAATATTAAAATTACATAATTAAAAAATTAAAAAAAAATTAAAATAATAAAATAATTGCTGAATGAATGAATGAATGTCCCTATATAGGTAATAAATATATAAATAAATAAAACATACTTTACAAAATAAATAATAAATAAATAATATCTTAATATAAATATTAAAATTACATTAAAAAATGTATTATTTCTTATTATCTCTGAGAAATTGCACAAACAAATTTAAAAAAAAGGAAAAATAATAAATATTTAAAAAATTATATAATAAAAATATTACACCCACACTAACACATTTTATATATATATATATATATATATATATATATATATATATATATATATATATATATATATATATATATATATATTTATATATATACACACTATATTGCCAAAAGTATTCGCTCACCTGCCTTGACTCGCATATGAACATAAGTGACATCCCATTCCTAATCCATAGGGTTCAATATGACGTCGGTCCACCCTTTGCAGCTATAACAGCTTCAACTCTTCTGGGAAGGCTGTCCACAAGGTTTAGGAGTGTGTTTATGGGAATTTTTGACCATTCTTCCAGAAGCGCATTTGTGAGGTCACACACTGATGTTGGACGAGAAGGCCTGACTCTCAGTCTCCGCTCTAATTCATCCCAAAGGTGTTCTATCGGGTTGAGGTCAGGACTCTGTGCAGGCCAGTCAAGTTCATCCACACCAGACTCTGTCATCCATGTCTTTATGGACCTTGCTTTGGTCACTGGTGCACAGTCATGTTGGAAGAGGAAGGGGCCAGCTCCAAACTGTTCCCACAAAGTTGGGAGCATGGAATTGTCCAAAATGTCTTGGTATGCTGAAGCATTCAGAGTTCCTTTCACTGGAACTAAGGGGCCAAGCCCAGCTCCTGAAAAACAACCCCACACCATAATCCCCCCGCCACCAAACTTTACACTTGGCACAATGCAGTCAGACAAGTACCGTTCTCCTGGCAACCGCCAAACCCAGACTCGTCCATCAGATTGCCAGATGGAGAAGCACGATTCGTCCCTCCAGAGAACGCGTCTCCACTGCTCTAGAGTCCAGTGGCGGCGTGCTTTACACCACTGCATCCGACGCTTTGCATTGCACTTGGTGATGTATGGCTTGGATGCAGCTGCTCGGCCATGGAAACCCATTCCATGAAGCTCTCTGCGCACTGTTCTTGAGCTAATCTGAAGGCCACATGAAGTTTGGAGGTCTGTAGCGATTGACTCTGCAGAAAGTTGGCGACCTCTTCGCACTATGCGCCTCAGCATCCGCTGACCCCGCTCCGTCAGTTTACGTGGCCTACCACTTCGTGGCTGAGTTGCTGTCGTTCCCAAACACTTCCACGTTCTTATAATACAGCTGACAGTTGACTGTGGAATATTTAGGAGCGAGGAAATTTCACGACTGGATTTGTTGCACAGGTGGCATCCTATCACAGTTCCACGCTGGAATTCACTGAGCTCCTGAGAGCGACCCATTCTTTCACAAATGTTTGTAAAAACAGTCTGCATGCCTAGGTGCTTGATTTTATACACCTGTGGCCATGGAAGTGATTGGAACACCTGATTCTGATTATTTGGATGGGTGAGCGAATACTTTTGGCAATATAGTGTATATATAGTGTATATATATATATATATAAAATCGTTGGATAATTATGTCATTATTTTAGGGCTACACAATTACTCCCTTTATAATCACTTAAATCGTGATCAGAAGAATGAGCTCAGCCTCGTTGCTGTGTTTTAACTCCATGATTCATTCTGCTTCTGGATTTGTTTGTAAACGGCTAACATGGGGGTGAGAAATGATGAAGAAAAAATATCCGGTGTGTGTGAGTTGAGGGTTTGTATAATACACACCTCCACAGCCTGAGAGTAAGACCTGGATTTGATGGAGGCCAGGAGCTGAGCTCTATGGGAACTCTGCAGGAGAGAAACAGGGTTAGAGCTGGAGCAAGAAAAAACACGGACACCGCAAATCATCATCATCATCATCATCATCAACATCAACAACTCCATGCACAGGAAATACCACGCTCTACACACAAATATTTATTATTATATAACACCCCCCTCACCTCTTCCTGATTCGATGGTCCTTCTCCTGCGTCTCTGTCGCTCTGACTGTCCAAGTCCTACACACACACACACACACACACACACACACACACACACACACACAAGGTCATGGCTTTAAGCCAAAACAAAGAAAACAAACAGCGGTCAGTGGTCAGTGCACTGTGTGCATCAACACTCACAGCCTGGTTCTGCTGCCAGCTGCAGAAGGAGAGAACGGTGCTGTGCAGATTGGGCACCAGGTTCTGTTTGATGAGACTCAGATCGGACCGGGGCGACTGCGGCTGCAGGACAGAGTTCTTCAGCCCTTCGTAGTGCTCGTGGACGTTGGCCAGCTCCTGTTAAAAAAAAAAAAACAGCAGGGTTCTGTTACATCACACAACCCTCTGACACAAACAGATCACATTCAGATGATGTCATATGTTTCACCTCGAGCAAGTTGGTGCTGATGAGCTCCTGAGGTCGAGTCGGACGGTCCACAAATGTCTCGCAGAGCTTCTGCCTCCGGTCCACTCGCTTCTTCTTCACCTGGAAGGACAGCTGTGTCCAAGACACACAGAAAAATAACGGGTTTCAGAAGCAGGATCCGGTGTGAGAACTCCACACGTACATTACAGCACAGTATCCCGACTGAGGAAGTTGGGGTCAGAGCGCAGGGGCAGTGCCCCTGGAGCAGAAAGGGTTAGAAAAATTGCTCAATTGCCCAGCAGTAGAGCTTGGTGGTGCTGGGGCTTGAACCCTGATCCTCTGATTAACAAGAAAGAGTCTTATCCAAGGCTGAAGGCTGTGAAGCAATAATATAACTCCAACCTCCTTCATTTTATTTACAAAGAAAATTAAGATGAGAGAGAGAGAGAGAGAGAGAGAGAGGGAGGGAGGGAGGGAGGGAGGGAGAGAGAGAGGGGTCTGAAGTAACAGATAGAGCTCACTGTGTTGGGCATGGCGGTGAAACAGAAGGCTTTGTCCTGCAGCAGTGTTGTGAGGATGTAGACCACGTCATAGTGCTGAGCGTTCATGGCGTCCTGCTGGAAACGGATCAGATCCTCCCAGTCCTTCAAGGCGATACGGATCTACAGGAGAAAACCTCACAGTTAATAATACACCATATTTACATACCACCAGCCATCTCGGTCCCAGAAACTGCGCTCTTCATACCCGCTCTTTAGGAGTGCTGAGCTGAGTGCTGTAGAGGCTGTAGAGCAGGTAAAGACCTCCCACGCGGATCTGGAAGGAGTACGGAGGGAGAAGATACGGAGAGGCGGCACACAGAGCCGAACGAGTGAAGACCTTCTTCTCACTGGGCTCCAGGATCCCACTGAGAGAGAGAGAGAGAGAGAGAGAGAGAGTGGGAGACAGAGAGAGAGAGAGAGTGATGGAGTGGGAGACAGAGAGAGAGAGAGAGAGAGAGAGAGAGAGATGGAGTGGGAGACAGAGAGAGAGAGAGAGAGAGAGAGAGAGAGAGTGATGGAGTGGGAGACAGAGACAGTGATGGGGAGAGAGAGAGAGAGAGAGAGAGAGAGAGAGAGAGTGATGGAGTGGGAGACAGAGAGAGAGAGAGAGAGAGAGAGAGAGAGAGAGATGGAGTGGGAGACAGAGAGAGAGAGAGAGAGAGAGAGAGAGAGATGGAGTGGGAGACAGAGACAGTGATGGAGAGAGAGAGAGAGAGAGAGAGAGAGAGAGAGAGAGTGATGGAGTGGGAGACAGAGACAGTGATGGAGAGAGAGAGAGAGAGAGTGATGGAGTGGGAGAGAGAGAGAGAGAGAGAGAGAGAGAGAGACAGAGAGAGAGAGAGAGAGAGAGAGAGTGATGGAGTGGGAGAGAGAGAGAGAGAGAGAGAGAGAGAGAGAGACCGAGACTTTTAAACTGTATTTTAACTGTAAAAAGCACTACTGTTTTTATTGGTACTATTTTACTGGTACCATCTTAATCTCCCACACTTTCCAGTCAGAGCATTTTTTTACAAACATGACCTGACAGCGTTATAAATGTAGCTTGAGTTAGCAGTAGTGTTAATGTTGCTTATGGCCGCTTTAATGTCCGTCCTGATCATCACGCTCCTCTGTGGGAAGCTGCTTCTGTTTTAATGCCGGATAACTTTTAATCTACTCACTAGAATATAGTTGAGAATTTCATTTCTCTCCAGAGGGCTGAGAACTCCTCGAAGCGCACGGACCCTGTGGTCTGAAACCGCGAGAGTAAATCCTCACAGTCCTGCTTTAAAGTCTGATTAAAGTGATCCATCTGACCACCTCGGACACAACGCTGTTATTACAACTAACCCGGATGCGCTCGCGCCGTCTTTCTTCTTCGTTGTTCAAACAGATGCCGGCTGTTTTACCATTCGAGTGTTGTACTGCCACCTGGTGGTCTGAATAAGAAACACACGAACTGAACAGGCCCGTTATACAATGGCGAAGTCTGGCTGTAATTTTGTTTCGGAACCGAAGCTTACGGCGTGTGTCCAGCCTAAGAACTCGCTTTTACTTGATAAAAATCATGTGTTCTGCTGCTTTAATTAAGTAGTGTAAGGGTTTACTAAAAATATGATTTGATTAAACCGCATGCTCCCCAATATTTACATTTATGAGCCCAAGTAATATTTTCATCTCGGCTATGTAGCTAAGTATTATAGTATTATTATATTTTTTTCTTTCTGTTGTGTCTGGCTCCCTACGCTCTGCTAAGGGTGGATAAATGAACCAATAGGAACAGGAAACCAAGCAGAAGGGGTGGAGCCTATAGTTTATAAACAGCACCAGTAGGCCTGGAGGAGAAGCTTTTGATAACCTGAGACAACTTTGTTGTAACTTTGTAGCCTTGCTAGCCTCTGTTTGCCCTGCTAGCCTTGTTAGCCTTTTTTGAACTAGCTAGTTTTTGCTGATGCTGGGCAGATGTGGCAATGCAGCACAATGCAGACTACAGGTCCACCACGAGCACTACTACCAGCCCCTCAGACAGCCGGCCGGATCACCTCAACACCTTCTGAGCCCGCTTCGAGACCTCCAGCGACAACACAGAGAGGAGGCACACACACTGGGACCACCCAACCCCCCTTCTCCCCTCCTACTGTATGTATCATCAGCTGGGGTACACAAAGAACTGAGGATGATCAACCCCCGCAAGGAAGCAGGGCCGGGCAAGATCCCTGGGCGGGCCCTCAGACCTTGTGCTACAGAGCTGGCTGATGTACTCGCCTCCATCTTTAAACTCTCCCTTAGTCAGAGCACAGTACCCACCTGCTTCAAGACCACAACCATCATCCCCCTTCCCAAGAAGAGCCCCCCAACCTGCCTGAACAATTACAGACCAGTAGCACACACTCCAATCATCATGAAGTTTTTAGAGAGAGTGGTGCTGGCCCACATTCAGAGCAGCATACCGGACACATTGGACCCGCTGCAGTGGCTGTACTTCCTGAGGTGGCTGAGAAAGTTTGGCATGACACATAAGATCCTCAACAACTTCTACAGCTGTGTTATGGAGAGTGTCTTGACAAACTCCATCACCGTGTGCTATGGCAGCACTACTATGAGGGACCGCAAACATTTGCAGAGAGTGGTGAAGACTACTGAGAAGATCAGGACTCCACTGCTCTCTCTGCAGACTATTTACCACCGCAGAGTCCATAGGACAGCTGCCTCCTTCCTTAAGGACCCCACCCATGCAGGACCTCCAGATTAAGGGACTCCTTTTTCCTCAGCCATTAGACTTTTAAACAGGTAGCCATAGACTTGCTCATCTTGTCACGGGGGTCTGCTGGAGCCTATCCCAGCACACATTGGGCGAAAGGCAGGGGTACACCCTGGACAGGTCACCAGTCCATCACAGGGCCACATATAGACAACCACACACACTCACACTCACTCCTATGCACAATTTAGAATGACCAATCAACCTAATGTACATGTCTTTGGACTGTGTGTGTGATATCCTCACACACACACACACACACAAGAAGTAGTATTATACACATATCCTCTCTCACACACACACACACACACACACACACAAGAAGTAGTATTATACACATATCCTCACACACACACACACACACACACACAAGAAGTAGTATTATACACATATCCTCACACACACACACACACACACACACACACACACACACACACACAAGAAGTAGTATTATACACATATCCTCACACACACACACACACACACACACAAGAAGTAGTATTATACACATATCCTCACACACACACACACACACACACACACACACACACACACAAGAAGTAGTATTATACACATATCCTCACACACACACACACACACACACACACAAGAAGTAGTATTATACACATATCCTCACACACACACACACACACACACACACACAAGAAGTAGTATTATACACACATCCTCACACACACACACACACACGCTAGTTTTTGTTAGCTGTTGTCTTTCTTTGTTCTCCGTGTTAGTTTGTTGTCCCTGTTGGCCTTGCTAGCCACTCCTGTTTACCCTAGCTCACTTGGCTGAAGAAACAGGCAAGATTGTGCATGCACCTACATTGTACCATATAAGAATTTGATTGTACAGACACCCTGGGTAAGGGGGCAGCTGCCACCCACTGCAGTTTTGGTTAGTTTAGCCTGTTACATCATTCATATCAAATCCTCTGTACGTAGAGGTTATTGTTCCTGTACTTCCCTAGGAACGTGATACATGATCAGGAGTGTGTGCAAATTATACACACTTCCTCACACACACACACACACACACACACACACACATAGACACACACACACACAAGAAGTAGTATTATACACACATCCTCACACACACACACACACACACACACACACATAGACACACAAACACACAAGAAGTAGTATTATACACACATCCTCACACACACACACACACACACACACACACAAGAAGTAGTATTATACACACATCCTCACACACACACACACACACACACACACACACACACAAGAAGTAGTATTATACACACATCCTCACACACACACACACACACACACACACACACACACACAAGAAGTAGTATTATACACACATCCTCACACACACACACACACACACACACACAAGAAGTAGTATTATACACACATCCTCACACACACACAAACACACAAGAAGTAGTATTATACACATATCCTCACACACACACACACACACAAGAAGTAGTATTATACACACATCCTCACACACACACACACACACACACACACACAAACACACAAGAAGTAGTATTATACACACATCCTCACACACACACACACACACACACACACACACACACACACACACACAAGAAGTAGTATTATACACACATCCTCACACACACACACACACACACACAAGAAGTAGTATTATACACACATCCTCACACACACACACACACACACACACACACACACACACACACAAGAAGTAGTATTATACACACATCCTCACACACACACACACACACACACACACACACAAGAAGTAGTATTATACACATATCCTCACACACAAACACACAAGAAGTAGTATTATACACACATCCTCACACACACACACACACACACACACACACAAGAAGTAGTATTATACACACATCCTCACACACACACACACACACACACAAGAAGTAGTATTATACACATATCCTCACACACACACACACACACACACAAGAAGTAGTATTATACACACATCCTCACACACACACACACACACACACACAAGAAGTAGTATTATACACATATCCTCACACACAAACACACAAGAAGTAGTATTATACACATATCCTCACACACACACACACACACACACACACACACACACACAAGAAGTAGTATTATACACATATCCTCACACACACACACACACACACACACACACAAGAAGTAGTATTATACACATATCCTCACACACACACACACACACACACACACAAGAAGTAGTATTATACACATATCCTCACACACACACACACACACACACACACACACAAGAAGTAGTATTATACACATATCCTCACACACACACACACACACACACACACACACAAGAAGTAGTATTATACACATCCTCACACACACACACACACACACACACACACACAAGAAGTAGTATTATACACATATCCTCACACACACACACACACACACAAGAAGTAGTATTATACACATATCCTCACACACACACACACACACACACACACAAGAAGTAGTATTATACACATATCCTCACACACACACACACACACAAGAAGTAGTATTATACACATCCTCACACACACACACACACACACACACACACACAAGAAGTAGTATTATACACATATCCTCACACACACACACACACACACACACACACAAGAAGTAGTATTATACACATATCCTCACACACACACACACACACACACACAAGAAGTAGTATTATACACATCCTCACACACACACACACACACACAAGAAGTAGTATTATACACATATCCTCACACACACACACACACACAAGAAGTAGTATTATACACATATCCTCACACACACACACACACACACACACAAGAAGTAGTATTATACACATATCCTCACACACACACACACACACACACACACAAGAAGTAGTATTATACACATATCCTCACACACACACACACACACACACACACACAAGAAGTAGTATTATACACATATCCTCACACACACACACACACACACACACACAAGAAGTAGTATTATACACATATCCTCACACACACACACACACACACACAAGAAGTAGTATTATACACATCCTCACACACACACACACACACACACACACACAAGAAGTAGTATTATACACATATCCTCACACACACACACACACACACACACACACAAGAAGTAGTATTATACACATATCCTCACACACACACACACACACACACACACAAGAAGTAGTATTATACACATCCTCACACACACACACACACACACACACACACACAAGAAGTAGTATTATACACATATCCTCACACACACACACACACACACACACACACAAGAAGTAGTATTATACACATCCTCACACACACACACACACACACACACAAGAAGTAGTATTATACACATCCTCACACACACACACACACACACACACACACACACACACAAGAAGTAGTATTATACACATATCCTCACACACACACACACACACACACAAGAAGTAGTATTATACACATCCTCACACACACACACACACACACACACACACACACACAAGAAGTAGTATTATACACATCCTCACACACACACACACACACACACACACACACACACACACAAGAAGTAGTATTATACACATATCCTCACACACACACACACACACACACACACAAGAAGTAGTATTATACACATATCCTCACACACACACACACACACACACACACACACAAGAAGTAGTATTATACACATATCCTCACACACACACACACACACACACAAGAAGTAGTATTATACACATCCTCACACACACACACACACACACACACACACACAAGAAGTAGTATTATACACATATCCTCACACACACACACACACACACACACAAGAAGTAGTATTATACACATCCTCACACACACACACACACACACACACACACACAAGAAGTAGTATTATACACATATCCTCACACACACACACACACACACACACACACAAGAAGTAGTATTATACACATATCCTCACACACACACACACACACACACACAAGAAGTAGTATTATACACATCCTCACACACACACACACACACACACACAAGAAGTAGTATTATACACATCCTCACACACACACACACACACACACACACACAAGAAGTAGTATTATACACATATCCTCACACACACACACACACACACACAAGAAGTAGTATTATACACATATCCTCACACACACACACACACAAGAAGTAGTATTATACACATATCCTCACACACACACACACACACACACAAGAAGTAGTATTATACACATATCCTCACACACACACACACACACACACAAGAAGTAGTATTATACACATATCCTCACACACACACACACACACACACAAGAAGTAGTATTATACACATATCCTCACACACACACACACACACACACAAGAAGTAGTATTATACACATATCCTCACACACACACACACACACACACAAGAAGTAGTATTATACACATATCCTCACACACACACACACACACACACAAGAAGTAGTATTATACACATATCCTCACACACACACACACACACAAGAAGTAGTATTATACACATCCTCACACACACACACACAAGAAGTAGTATTATACACATATCCTCACACACACACACACACACACACAAGAAGTAGTATTATACACATATCCTCACACACACACACACAAGAAGTAGTATTATACACATATCCTCACACACACACACACACACACACAAGAAGTAGTATTATACACATATCCTCACACACACACACACACACACACAAGAAGTAGTATTATACACATATCCTCACACACACACACACACACACACAAGAAGTAGTATTATACACATATCCTCACACACACACACACACACACACAAGAAGTAGTATTATACACATATCCTCACACACACACACACAAGAAGTAGTATTATACACATATCCTCACACACACACACACACACAAGAAGTAGTATTATACACATATCCTCACACACACACACACACACAAGAAGTAGTATTATACACACATCACACGTTCCTGTAAAGTTCTTCCAGGTTCATGAGGCATTTCACCCCCAGCTTGAATCTTACACAGGGAGCAAGTTGCATACTATTACTACTATTACTACTAATAATAACAAGCAACAACATCATTCAATATTTGTTCCGGTTTGTGTTGAAAGTCTCAATCCGTTTATATCAGACTTATCAATGTATACCAGAGGATTAGTTTTAGATTAATTTAAGATGAATGACATTTTGTTCATCACACAGAAACACTGAGAAAGTGAAAGAAGACACTCACTCTGTAAGTGCAGCCGCTTTATTATTTATGCGCTAAGACAGTTTTCCTAAATGTAGATGAAAGCTATTAAAAAAATAGATATGAATTAACAAAACCCTGATTCACATGGGGCATAGAGAAGTCTCAAGAAGCGTCGAGGCTATCCATTCAGCCCCACCAGCCACTGCTGCTCCTGTAGCCGCCGCAGCAGCCTGGCCAGCAATGCCCAATCCAGCAGCCCCTAAGCGGAACAAGACTGTAATGAGAGAAGGCTTTCATTTGGTCAATCTGTGTTTGTGATTGTGTCTGTGATTACCGGCAGACTGCAGGACAGCAACGATACTACCCGCTGCTACACCTCCACCGTTGGCGAGCGCGGCTGCAGACATCATCCACGAGGCAGTGGATCCTGCGGCGATGCCAGCAGCTGTGAAACCCAACCCAGAAATCACTGCTGGAGCTGCTGCAACACCGACAACTTAAAGACAAAACAGTCCAGGAGAAATGATCTACGTCATTATCGCTATCAATCTGCGTCATGTCTAATATCTGGCAGAAAAGACGACATGGTAGAATAGAATAGAATAGAAATCATTTATCGTCATTGAATAAATCTGCAGACAATGAAATTTGGATCGTTGCTGCTGCTGGTGTCAAGTAATAGACATATAATAGCAGCAACATGACAAACTAGTTTACAGAGAATTCAGTGGTATGGAGTATAAGTTCTCCCTTTCTTGCTCATTTCCTTGCAAAAACAGAAGTGACTGCGAGAAACAGACTGAGACGGAATAACCAACAGACTGTAAACATACCTGCTCCGGTTCCGAGTAGTGCAACTGTACCTGTTAAAAAAGTCAAAGATTAAAAAAGTCATTAACACTCACAGCGCTTCATGACGTACATCTTACCAAATCGGAATAAACACCAGACTACTCACACACATCCATCTTGTACACACTGTATGAAGAAACAAGCACAGGCAGGCCTTTTAAAGAGGGCAGCTGAGGGGTGGCGCTCTTCCACAGAAACGAAACTTACAGCCGGACTCAGAAATGAAACAACAACAACAACAGTGAGCCATGACCCCGTGGCCTCATCACAGCTCCACACCTGCCTGAAATACTATTTTACAGATTTAAAGAAGAATGCTCACAGCCACAGTTTTTAAAAAATTTTTTTTATTATTGCTTGTTATTAATGGTCAGAAATGGGAATAGAATAATCACAGTCTCAGCTCCAGGGAGCCTGGTTAGAACCTGACCTCGGGTTAACGTCTGTGTAGGTAAACATGCAGGAGATGTCTTGAAATTGACCCCTGAATGTATAAATGAGTGATGCCATGCAATAGACTGACCTCGACCTGAGATCTGCCACAGCACTGACCAAGGTGAAGCACCTGCTGAAGACGTGTAAGCATTTGTTCTCGATCTTTTTCTTTCTCTTTCAAGCTATACGCCCCACTCCTGAGATCCCAGTGTGATCACTTCTTCTTTCCCGGACCTGCCTGATCCATCCAGATGCTCTACCCCTGGTTGGAGTCTTGTCACTTGATGGTGCTCACTGCTGCTGGGGATAGATCTGTGACCCAGTGGACTGCTGTGGACAGAACCCCTCAGAGACTATCACGCCGTCTCTGACCTGCCGTTGCATCGGTCAGCTTTCAGCAGGAAGAATATAATGAACTCAGAAACTACACTGACCGATTAATTCCTCAAGAGCTCTTGGTTGCTGTTGTAGAAAGGACATTATTATTATTAATATTTACATTATTTCCTGTCCAGTGTCACCCAGATGAGGATGAGGTTCCCTTCTGAGTCTGGTTCCTCTCAAGGTTTCCTCCTCATATCATCTCAGGGAGTTTTTTCCTCACCACCATCACCTTAGGCTTCTCATTAGGGATAAAATAGTAACTTAACTATAAACTTTATCATTTCTTTTTCTATGTTTCTGTACGTCTGTAAAGCTGCCGTGAGACAATGTCCATTGTTAAAAGCTCTATACAAATAAAGTGTAGAATTTGGAAGTATGACTTTAATTACATAATTTATCATTTGCCCTCAAAAGTATTTCTGATAATAGCTGTAGGGATCTTCAAGGGTTAATCAGGACCCTCACCAAAGGAACCTTTGGAGTTTACAGTAAATATAATACAACAGCAAGATTAGGAATACAAGATTTTGTGGGCGTAATAAACTTAGAGGCATCCAAATCTACAAACATACCAGAAGTTCTTAGAAAGAAAGGAATGTAGAGGACTATTTACTCTGAAAGAAAAGAAACACCTGAACCACATATTAGTCATGAGACAGGTATACATTCTGCTCTGTGACGGCTTTAACACACCTTTGTCTCCTTTGTTGATTATCACATGACACCAGCAATGAAGACAAGAAAGGTGGAGCTGTGCAGCATAGTTTTAATAGATTCATGCAAGCTGGTGAAATAACTGTTTTATTTCAAACACTATCTTTATGAAATAGTTACATTCATAAATGTACATTAAAGTGTACATTAATGACATTGTCATGCTAAATTAATGAACTTGACGTGTTAAACTTTATGAAAGTGGTGAAAAGATCAGCTATAAATGTTCAGTCTCTCTTTGTGACGATGATACAGCTTTTTAAAACGCCCAATGCAAAACCTGATGAACTCCTTTGTAGTCTTTTCTCCTCATGCAAATGCTTGTATTACTAAACATTGTACGCCCCACAGCCTCGAGCAGGATTCTTTATGTCATTGGCGACATTGGAGACAGTCTCTGTATCACTAGAGACAATCGCTATGCCACTGGAGGTCTGTTCATCATTAGGCATTGTTACATCGGCAGGGAGGCCCGCTACAGCACTGGAGAGACACTCGTTATGCTGTGATGTCATTAGATACATTCACTATAATGTGATGTCATTGGAGACTCTCGCTATGATGTGATGTCATTGGAGACACTCGCTATGATGTGATGTTATTGGAGACAGTCATTATGATGTGATGTCATTGGAGACTCTTGCTATGATGTCATGTCATTAGATACATTCGCTATGATGTGATGTTATTGGACACACTTGGTGTGATGTGAAGTCATTGGACATATTTGCTATAATGTGATGTCACTGGAGACTCTCTCTATGCTGTGATGTCATTGGAGACACTCACTATGATGTGATGTCATTGGACACACTCGCTATGTCACTGGAGGTGTGTCCACCACGGTACATCACTGGAGATACTGACAATGTCTTTGGACACATTGGGTTTGTCATTGTGGCAGTAAGCAGTTCCATTCTTTGTGGCTCACTTATTAGTCACGTTGTTGACACTCAGTATGTCATTAGAGACACCACACCATCAGAGACACTCCCTGTATCAATAACAGACACATGGGACCAGAGAAACTCTTGCTAACACTTCACAGCAAACACTTGATGTGTCATTAGAGACACTTGCTACATCATTGAAACGTGCTTCTTATGCACAGTGGTCATTCGAATGGTCAATCTACGTTTATATCTTTAAAATACATACAAGTCACCTAAGCTTTTCCTTTACCTGCTTATCGAGGAACCTGGACAAAAGACACAAAGTACAAATGTTAGGTCTACTTTCTATATTTATTTTGGTACACTCATGCAAAGAGAAAAATTTATTCCCACTTTTGCAGTTCCTTGGGGGAAGGGTCATTTGAAAGGCCCTCATTTTCCTCCTCATCCTCTGGTGGTGAAGAATTTCCAGTCTCATTACCTGGTGGCTTTTTGTTCGTGGGTGTATTAGGAGGTTGACCCTTGTCTTTACGGCCAGAAAACCACCCCACAATACCACCGATGACCCCGCCTGTAGATGCCACGCCGGCTGTTGTGGCAGCCGAAAAGCCAGCGGCGCCTTGAGAGCAAAGAGTTTAGAAATCAGAAATCACAAACTGTTGATACAGAGATTTACTGAATATATTTGATTTTTTCAGTGTCATGAATTCAGGTTCTAATATATTCATGTTCAATTTGGACACCAGAGTGATGGTAGTTGATTGCATGACCTGAAGGTTCTGGTTGGGACTGGTTAACCTGGTTGGTTTATTGGTGGATGGTTGCTTGGACTAACTGGATGGTTGATGCATCTATTAACTGTTGTTTTATAATTGCATGATTACTTAGTTGATTGTTACTCTTGATTGTTGTACTGGTTGTTGAATTGGCTGCATGTTGGTTGGTTGGACAACTGTTTGACCGATTGGTTAACAGCCATATTGGTGGATTGTTGGCAGTTTTATTGGGTGATTACTTAAATAACTAGTCAGCCAGTTTGTTTGGTTGTTGGACCGATAGACTGATTTATTGTTGGTTGCTTGCTTGGATTAATTGAGCTGCAGGTTACTTGAACTTTTTTGGAGTGGTGCATCAGCTAGTTAGGTATTTAGGCGATTTATATTGTGAGTAACTGCTCATATGATTGGTTGCTTTAACTTAGAAGATGTACTGATTGATCAACTCACCTACTGACTGAAGAACAGCCACTAAGCTGCCTGCTGCTACTCCTCCTCCATTCGCTATGGCAGCTGATGACATCATACTGGCAGCTATGGACCCAGCTGAGATGCCAGCGGTGCCGAAGCCCACCAACCCGAGTACAGCAGGGGCTAACACCACAGTACCCACTAAAGAAAAAAACACAAACCCAGAACAAAACCAACCACAACATTCTTTATTTTCTCCCCTTCAAGTTTTCACAGAATTTTAATGTTTAACTCTTTTCTGCCTGCCTATTTTTATTTAAAAAAAGTCGATTGTCGTTTCACCAACATTTATAAAGGAAAAAATGAGATTCTGATATAATTGTTGAAGAGGTTTGTGGAGGGAAAAACCTTCTCATTCACCACACTGCTCAGACAGAACGGAATGGAAGAAACTAACTTTACATGGTATGCGATGACACCAAGTGGACAAATTGTGAGAAGCTATTAGGACTTTATTTAATTTATTCCACCCAGATAAATAGATTTAGAAATTATACAGCATTTGTTTAGCAGACCTGATGATTGTTACCTGTAATCATAATTATTTGTATCTAGATAAATGGATATAAAAATACTGCCATATAGCCTTTAGCTTATCTTGTGTACCGAAACTGATTTAGCCAGCTAGAGATAAAAGCCTGGCAGAAACACGTCATATCAGGGAAACAAAAGTGAGAACACAGTAAACCCTGGATGAGAAGCTTGTCTAGCACAAGGCAGCATACACAAATCCATCCACTGGGGTGTTTTTAGACAAACTAGCGAACATTTATTCTTATAATTATCTCCCAGTACTGACCTGTTCCAGCAGCCACTCCTGCAGTGATGCCAATCGCCGTTTTAACCGCCTCTGGGGGAAAAAGAAAGTGAAATGTATATAGTATATATTGAATATAGTTAAATATAGTGTCATTTAATATTGTAGATACTGTCACAATAATAAGGTGTTTTATTAAGCTATTTTAATGTTTATATAGCATATAACCTGAAGCTCTATCTGCTATACATTTTACATGACAAATAAATGTGTTTATGTTGGATGTCTATAATATGATCCATTATGGTGCTATACTGATATAGTGAACCCATAGTACATTCTGTGTAGAATATTAAACCATTGTTAATAGCAATTTTTGATCAATTTAATTTTATACAGGGAGACATGCACATGGTTTTGCATCATTTATTAGTCAGAAATAAAAAAAAAATACATTTTTGAAATGATCTGATCGAATTCAAACTCGTGAAGCCAGTACTGTGAAGGTTGTCGTCCATCCTTACACCATTTGTGTACAAAGATGGAGAGGTGACGATGTGGTCCGGTTCTCTTCACCTCTCCAATGATGAGCTATATAAAGTGCAGCAGTGTCTGAAGTCATTTTAGCCAGAAACGGAGCTCCAAAGTCGGCTACAACTGGGCAAACCATTTCCAACCGTGTAGGCTGCCCAAGGAAAAACTTGATAACTTGACCATGTCATGTTTTCTCTATCTTTTAGCTCTATGGAACGTCCACTTGTGACATCACTGCAGTGAAGACACACCCACTGATGGTTTTAGTTATGTGATCATAGCTAGTCTTGCCAGAGTCCCTGCTTGCACCTTGCAAACGATACGTTGTCCTTAACCTTTACAGGTTCACAAGCATACGTAATATTCTCTCTCTCTCTAAAGCTACACATACTACTCCAGAGCTCCTCGAGCTCCTGACTGCTTCTGCTCTCTGGACCAGCCTGATCCACCCTGATGGCCCATGTGGACAGCCTGGAGATACATGGGACTGCTGTGTTATGGTGCCACTTGGAGACCAGGCTTCAGCAGGAATGAATTTATGCTCAAAAGCTCCAGGTTACACAAGTCCACTTGGCTATATAGAGTTGTAGAAAGGAAATGATTCACACTCCAGGGTGTAACCTTGATAAGGGTGGGTTTCATTTTGAGGCCTGGTTTAAGATTTTGTCCGCATGCTGTGTCTGGGAGTTTTTCCTTGCCACCAATGCAATAGGGATAGATTTATTTATTTTTTTTCCCCTTCTGAATTATTTTGTTCCTGTAAAGCTGATTTGAGACAACGCCCATTGTTAAAAGAGCTAATAGAAATAAAATTGAAACGAATAGAATTGAATATAACAAAAGTACAGCATTAACCAACACATTATCAGCGAAAATTTCTGAACATATCTTTATATTCAGTACAATATGCTTTGTAGAAATCTCATCTTGTTTTCCACGGGAACTTCATCTCGGGAATTTTGGAAATATAACAAGTTGGAAATTTATGTGAATTTTTTTCATTTTTCAAAAAGATAGGTTGGTTCAACAATAATGCAAGCTGTAGCTCGGTGTCAGGAACCACTGGGACAGTTCCCTGCCAGACCACTAGAGGGGGTGCTGGCAGGTGAATCGGCGGAGCCTGCTTTGTCGTGTGTGTATTTCCCATGTACTTTGTGCCACGCCCCTCCCTATTGTTCTGCCTTCCCACCCTGTCACCTGCATATACACTACTCACAAAAAGTTAAGAATATTTACCTTTTGCGTGAAATTTATGGAAAATGTAAAAAGTTCACTGTACAGTGATATTATATCATGAAAGTAGGGCATTTAAGCAGAAGCATGCAATGGTGATTTCCTCATCTCAAACAATTTATTGAAACAAAAGCCAACAACAGTGGTGGGTATACCACAAGAAAAAATGTCAACGTCTCAATAATGTCATGTGCCCTTGACCATCGATTACAGCTTGACAACGACGTCTCATGCGGTTCACGAGTCGACATCAACATCAGGTTTGTTTACGTTTTACTTACTTTTCATGCTGAAATGAATAAATCCAACACAATGTCAAACTCAGCGTCTTGGCGCTCTTCTTGTTGTTGTTGGATCAAACACTTTCGCTTTACTTTTCCTCACTATGTTCGGGAAAAAAATTCTCGCCTCCTGCACTGTGATTGGTTAATACATCACAGCCGAGCAGTTCGCTGATTGGACGGTTAGGAAGTTCATTACCCACACATACACCGTTCCAAGAGAAATGTCCCTAAAAAGTGCTTTCAATTCTAAAATATATATATTTTTAAATAAATAAATAAATAAATACAAAAATTATCCGAATGTGTGTGATGTCATTGACCAGTCAATAAAATGCCACCTTTAAAGAAAATGCCGTTATTATTTTAAAATAAACATTACTCGAAAACAAAACAAATAAGCTAAAACAAAACAAAAAAAATGTATTAAAACATTTTTTTTTAGAAAGCATTTTGGTCTGACTCCCACTTTTAGTTTATTCTACAGTTAACTCAGTCATACTGACAAACTCCCAAGGGCTTCCTTATGGGCCTTTATTTTACCATATATGGAGATTTGAGGGCGTTCCTTTATGTAAATGAGTGTAGCCGTGCGCGAGCGTTTAGAATGTGGTGGTGCAATTTTCGAGGTCAATTAAAAAAAAAATCTGTGTGATAAACTGCCGGCTTTTCTGTGTCCTGGTGTTTTTACACTTTTTGGAGAGATAATCTTCAAAAAAACAAACAAACAAACAAACAAAACAAGTGCTTTGGATAAACGAACTCGACTGATGGGCCACTGCATTATCACAAAAGGTCAGCCATTATCTGCATCATCTTAATCAATCTGTATTGACCCATCTTTTATATAATTTTACTTCATATTTCATTCTGTGAACCTTTTGGAATTTCCTGGTACGTTTCTGCATACATTTGTCATACAGTGTGATCTGATCTTCATCTAAGTCAAGAGCACTGACAAATAGAATGTGCCTAAATAATAACACACAAAAAAAATCTGATCTTTGATGTCTTCATTGAGAACAACCATGGGAAAAAGTACGTGAAGCCTTGAGTTAATGACCTCAAAACAGCTCATTGGAGTCAGGTTTTAGCATGCCTGTTGTCTTGTTAAGAAAATGAGTTAGGACGTGTGGACTAGAGCTACTATTGACTGATACAAACCACTCAAATTCTTTGAGTCAAGAAAAAAAAAATGCTTATGTGAGCCATTACATTTGTCAGTACTCTTGTTTTAGATTCAATTCAATTTTATTTTATTTGTATAGCGCTTTTAACAATGAACAATGTCTCAAAGCAGCTTTACAGAACATAAGAAACAAGAAAAAAAACATAGTGCAAAAAGTCCTAGATGTTAGATAAAATCACCCCTAGTAAGCAAGCCTGAGGCAACCGTGGCAAGGAAAAACTCCATTAAATGATAACCTTGAGAGGAACCAGACTCAAAAGGGAACCTCATCCTCATTTGGGTGACACCGGAGAGTGTGATTATAAATTATTCTAAACACCAGAGAGTGTGATCATGAACAGTGTCCTTTCTGCAGTAGATGAAGAAGATCAGATGAAGATCAGATCACATTTTATGACAAATTTATGCAGGAAACCATGAAAGGTTCACATAACTTTTCTTGCCACTGTAAATGGGTAGTGTGTGTAGTGTGGTCAGGAGTGGCTCTCAATGTCCTCTCATCCTCACACACTGGAATAACCTCAAATCATCCTTGTTGAGCTCAAAAGATCACATATGATGGGTGCCAATACTTCTGGAGTTGACTGTAAAATGGTACTAGTAAACTAGAATAACTTTAACTTGCTTGACTGTATTAATTCATAAGCACAGCTGATTATTTCTCACTAAAGCCCTAGAAATATCCTTCTCCAAAAGCTCCACAGAAATCGCATGTTGTTAATTTAATTGTTTTATTTGAGTGTATAACATTATAGCCAAAAAAAATTTAATTAAAATGTACTTAGGAATTGTGTTGGAAGTTAAATTAAAATGGCTATAGATTTTTGTTTCGGATTTGAGTGTTCGAGGGTCCGTCTGCTTTCTCTATATACACCTGGCAACCCGAGACACACACAAAAAAAACACCCAGCATCGTATATAAACACCAGCAAAAGATTAATGAACATCAAGCCTGTTATTTATAGTTATTTATCTCATGTTTAAAAGTCTAAACCTTGGGGGAAAAAATCCTAAGGCAAGTTATTTTTCCGTTGTGAGGTTGCCAGAACCTCCCTGGTATCAGAAATTCCCATTTATCGCTATTGTTCTTTCATATAGATAATTTCCCTCGTCATGCTTTTTCCTCTTGATAGTCGTCCAAATCCTTGTCATATTCCAGGGACTGACTTACCTTAGCTTTGCTCACACTTTGCTTTGCTTTAATTAACTTGGAGTGTACTCTTTCTCAAAATTTCAGTAAAACATTTCTATTCCAGACACGACTTCAGAACTCATTAGTTAAATTCAACCTAAAAAGTGTTTATCCTCAAACCCTCAGCTGGACACTCTGGATTTGTACCTGCGGTCCTCTCGCTCATCCCACGCTCTGCTTACACTGTAAACACACTTACTCTTTCCACTCTGGTTTCTTCTTCTCGTCATCTTCATGGAGATTTTCCTCACCGCTGTGTCATCTTCGATTGGTTAAAAGAAAAAAAAAGGCCATCTGTACAGTAAACTTTCTGTGTCGTGACACTGTCTACTGGTAAAACAAATAAAGTTGTTATTGATCCACTATTAGAAATCTAATCTGTATTTATAGTAGTGATGTGTTTATGTTCTCCAGTGTAAGATTTTAGGATTAGGATCGAACTAAACTGCCAAATCATGCACATAATAGTGGCTGATCTTTTGGCTGCCCCCTATGTGTGTGAGGGGTCGCCACAGCAGAACAACAACTCCGCACAACAACTTGGCACAGGTTTTACGCCGGGCGCCCTTCCTCATGCAACCCATCCATTTTTATCCGGGCTTGGGACTGGCACTGCATCCAGTGACTGGGGTTTGGGCACTGGCCTGGATTGAACCCAGGCCTTCTGCATGGTAGGTGAGAAACCTGCCACTGTGCCACCAGTGCCCCCGATAATGCACATAATAAAGGTAAGATTGTTTTTAAGAATGGTCGAATTGTTGAAAACCACAGGATGATGTTATTGTGCACTCTGTTTACTGTGATGCTGCTGTCAGGACATAAAAAGACAAGTTCGTCTGCAGCTCCGTTGAGTAGCAACGATACAATCACCGATTTGAGATAATCATCAAATCGATGGTTCTTTGGCTAGTTAAGAGTTCTCCACAGCTCTCTGGGCTTTAATTTTGTTGTCTAGGGTCTTTCAGAGGGTTTTTGTGCTTTTTTCTGATAAACCTATCCGAATTGGGAAATGAAGTGAAAAATATGCAAAACTGCAAATGCACGGGGGTTGTTTTGAACTCAGAAGCTTTCTATCTATCTATCTATCTATCTATCTATCTATCTATCTATCTATCTATCTATCTATCTGCTGTTTATTTACTCTATAAATCATCCACCCTGTTTAAATGAATGTTTTTTTTCATAAAAAACACTTTTGTATTATGTAAGTATGAGATCTTTTAAATCTAGGTTATAAAAACATGTTGCAGGAAAAATGTGGGACTAATCAACTTAATTTAATGAAAGAAAAAAAAAGAAAGAAAGAACCCAACCTGAAAAACGCAAAAAAATGAACGAGGAGATCCGACATTTATTTGCCCTTGATCTTACAATAAAACCATTGACATTTAAAAATGTTAGCAAAAAAAAAAAATTATATACAGGTGACAAACGAAAAAGAAGAAGCTGATAAAGCAGTGGTTTTGTACACCCCTACGCCAGAATCAAGGCTAAACCTAAACCTAAACCACCCCTCCAAAGTCTCTGCTCTAAATACTTGCACATGTTCTCAGGGGTTAAAAACAAACGGAGGAATGGAGATCTTCTAAAAACATACACACACTATTTCAAGAGGCTTCACATTGTCCTTTAACCGTCAGTGACGATTCGTCGATTTGCTCGCCTGCCACCGGCATCCAAGACGGGAAAAAACGTGGGCTATGAGACTGTTACATACAATACACTTTTCGGCGAGGGGAAAATATTCCGATCTGTTTGGAGAATCCATTCCTCCTCGGCAGTCCCGTTTCGTACGTCCGCAAGCGGAGGAGGAGCGAATGCACGAGAGAAACTGTGACGTTTTTCTTTATCTTTCGTTTTGTTGGCCTGTCGTTCTCTGTAGTGACGCTGCTGTAACCTTTAATGGAACTTCAATGACGTGGCTCAAGTCCTTATATATATTTTATATATTTCAATCTTTAAAAAAAGAAAACAAAAAGAAAACAAACCAAAAAAAAAAAAGAAAAAGGAAGGAATGAGGGGAAAAATCAGTCCGGTCGCAGTAGGTTACTCCGAGGCTGGTGTGGGCTCAGCGGGTGTGGCCTCAGGCGTGGCCTCGGTCTCGGCGGGAGTGGAAGCGGGAGCTTCCTCGGATTTGGCGCTCTCCTCTGTGGGTGTGGCTTCTGCCACAGGGGCGGGCTCTTCTGCTTTAGGCTCCTCCTCTGCAGCCTCTGGAGCAGGTGCTGCCTCTGCCTCTGCCTCAGCCTCAGCAGGTGTCTCGCTGGTCTCGGCAGCCGGCTCCTCCTCTTTGGTTTCCTTGGGGGCGCTGCCATTCTCCTCCGGCGCTGCCGCCTCCACCGCTTCCGCTGCTGGCTCCTCAGTGCTCTTCTTGTTCTTCTTCAGTGAGATGCCTTTAAACTTGAAAGAGTTCTTCAAGGAGAACTTCTTCTTCTTTTTCTCCTTTGGTGCCTCGCCCTCGGCTGCCTTGTTGCTGGTTCCTTCGGCCTCTGCAGCCTCGATGGCGTCCCCGGCCTCCGCCGTCTCTTTCACGGCCTCCGCGGTTCCGTTGCCGTCGGCCACCGCTGCTTCTCCCTCGGGTTTGGCTGACACATCGCCGTTGGTTTTGACATGGCCGTTCTCCTGGGATGAAAGTAAGAAAAAGAAACATTAGAAACTGTTCAATATTTCCAACAGCTTACATTTCTGAGACGGTGCTGTGCACAACACATGCGCTGGAGGAGAAAGCACATTTCTGTTTCTATGTGCCATGTCATGTTCATCACAAACAAGTCCGCACACTTCCATATATTCACATGTAAGATCTACAACACATACAAACAGCATCTGTGGAAGAGATTAGACAATATTCCAAATGTAATCCAATACTGTTGTTTCCTAGCCATCAAATGGCAAGAAAACATTATTCTGTTAATCATTAAACATATGTGGGGCTTGAGACCGGACACAATGCATGAACAGAATTGCGCTGACGAATAACTGATGCATAAAACTTGCCCAAGATTGCAAGATGATGACTGGATTGGTGTGTGAAATGATCTGCTCACTGCCCGGATATGTATTTCTCTGTAAACATCGTTCTTTGTAAGTGAAAACGCTGTCGAAACACGCTGATGAAACGCGAACACAAACATGTGCTACACCGTATCACGTGCTTAGCCACTGACAAATTAACACCACACACACACACGCAGCTGTTGTGTATAATCCTGTTTATGCACAGTTCTGACCGGCAGGGGCGCTGTTTCGCAGAGTCTTTGTTTGGAAAGCGCAGTACTCAGCACGAACGGCAGGCGCCGCTGTTGCTCCACAGAACAGCACTCAGCCGTGAACGCGGTGAACGTGACAAAACAACAGGGGCGCGTCCTAAACGCCTCATTACTGGAACCGTGTAGGACGGAGAATCCATTGTTTCATACACTATGTAGTGCGCGTAGAGAGGGAGCAGGGAGCCGTTTGAGCTTTGGACCTCTGGAGATAATCAGCGCGCGTTGTTTAATAACATGATTATCATCGATCCGGTGACATAATTGAAGGGTGTGTGTTTAGTACAAATGAGCAGTTTGTAATATACTCATTGCTGGGGTTTAGTCAACACTGAAGGGATTTTTTTCTTTTAAAAAATGATAGATTATATTACACACACACACATATATAAAGCATTTATAAATGTGTTTCGTTGTATCGAGATACAACCCTCTCACCCCAAAATGGCTCCCTGCATCCGTGCACTGCTCGGGGTATCAAATGATGGCGCCCTGCACCCCATGCAGCGCACTACGCACTCAACACCCACCGATTGGGATTGAACCCAAGCCAAAAAACCCACTATCAACCAATCCCCAGACAGACGCCTCGAGCTTCATCACTAAACTCGGATTAAATTCACGCGCAAAAAAAAAACGCGAACACGAAGGGTGAGAGATGGTGTGTTTGTGTGTTTGTTGTGCTCCATTTTCTCAGCCGTCACTCAGTCCTGTGCGCGCTTTTGTTCGCGGCTCAGCAGCACGGCGCAAAAAAAGCCCCTCATTTGCATCCTTTGCGCCCTTTTGTTCCTAAATCACCCCACAGAGCACGATGATCTCAGCTCAGTGCGAATTTAATCACGACTAACCTGTTCGTCAACTCCAAAAGCTTAGATTGAAGGAGAAATATATGGGTTTTTATATTAATCAAACAGCATCCTATCATCCCTTCGCCAACAAAGGGTACCCAGGCTGTCGGGACTATGGTGGCATTTCAGTCCTGTGCGTTCCAGCTCAGCTTGGATACACTGAATACAATCCGTTTATTTAGGATAAAATGATAAACAAAAACAAACTCGTGAATGGACGCGAACAGGTTAAATGCAATTTACGCACAATATACGGAAATAACCCATTCTAACCTGCCACTAAAAAACAGCCAGATAACACACGCGCGCGCGCGCGCGCACACACACACCGCGGGTGGACAAAAAACCCCAAAAATAAGAGAAAAGAAGGCAAGCAGGTAATAAAGGTGAGAGAGGAGATGTGAAGTGGTCACACATGGACACATCTTTTACCTGGCCGTTGGTTTTAGCGGCTGCGCTCTCAGCCTCGGCTGCTCCACCCTTAGACAATTGGGCTCCCATCTTCACTCCAAAAACCAAAAACTGTAGCCAACCAAGACAGGGAAAAATAAAAGACAGAGAAACTTCTTGCGCAAAAGTTGAAAAAGGCGAGACCCGAAAACCGAAAGTCCTCTGTTTTTTTTTGTTCCCTTTAAATAAAGTGTGAAAGGCGCGAGGTATCACATCCGCTGCGTGTCCACCAGGCGATCTGAAGCTGCTCGAGATGCGACGCGTGTATTTGTGAAGCTCAAATATCGCGCTAGGCCCCGCCCACCAGGGCGTGGTGAACGGCCAGGGGCGTGTCCCCCGCAGCTCTGAAATCGAGTGGGCTCCGTGCCAGTTGTTCTAGATTGCTCTAGTACTCTAGCTACACTATTAAGAAACATTCTTTTAGGGTTATTTGGAGGGTTCTAGCTTCCTAAAGAGGTTCTACTTGATTAAAAAAAAAAACACCCTGTTGAAACGAACAAAATAATTAAAGGGTTTTTTTTCTAGGTGTCTACGACGTTAATGTATTTAAAGTTACACAGTTCCATAGACTGCACATGAGATGGGTGTGAGTTCGAGCTTCTTTGGACTGACGAAACCATGAGGCTTTTGAAGAGAAACAGCTAAAGCACTCTTTACCCCCATTCCTTTAGCATGCTCGAACCCTTAACCATCCAGTTTGTTGTCTAATATTCTGTTTTTATGCCAACAATTGGACCCGGTGAAATCAAATGAGTTCATATTTAATTTTGTTACATTTCTTTAAAAGAATTTAAGTCGTCTTTAGTTGGTCTCTCTTGAAGAAAGGTTCTATATACGGCTGCTCTGTTCAAAGCAGAACCCTTTTTAGGATGCTAGAGCCCTTTGTCATGATTAGCGAATTTGTTGTTTCTTTCTGTTTTTGACAAACGCTAAAATTAATACTGTTAGAAATAAAGGATTTAAGCCTTCTTCAGTTTGTTACACTTAAAGATAGCTGCTGTAATTAAACAGGATAATGTCACAGACAATAAAAACTCAGGAGTTCCTCATTTCTAGTAGAACCACGATAGAACCTTCAATTTTTGTTTAAAAAATGTCAATAATAAAAATGAGTGGGGGAAAAAACTCTGTTACTTTAAAAACTGACTAACTGGAAAAGATTTGGACGTATCAACCGATTTAATTCTCTCATTTACAGCTTTTTTTTTTGCTAAAACCTAGACAAGCTAGTCTTGTTTTATTGTGTCCATCAGGTTCACAGGAAGAGATTTGCTCCAAAATTTAAAAAGCAACCTGCCACTGGATAAATCAATCAGCTGATTAAAAAACAATAAGAAAGTTTTGAGCACATGAGCATTCACTGTGGTACAAACTGTTACTACAGACGTATGATAGACGCGTCCATGCTGAAATATTCATCTGTACTGATGCTTTCTTTTTAGACCTCGAAGCTGAAGTCAGACATCAGACATGTCGGAGCTGAGGGAGCACGTTTACGGTAATTCAGGAACTGTAGAGTCAGGAACTGGATATACAGTAATACCTCACACATCCGCAAGGTTACGTTCCTGGACCCATCAGGAATGACGAGGTTTCACGGATGTGTGGTGGAGTCACTAAAAATGCTAATACTGTAGTGTAAATTCTTATTTTTAAAGTTTAAACCCTAAATATGACCCAATCATGCTCCCAAAACACTTTGATTTCATTTAAAAGGTATCTTAATACATTACCCTTAACAAAGAAATAAATGTTTGACGTAAAAATAGAGTACAGTATCGTCTGTATAAAAACCAAGGGAAAAAATGACTGAGATCACTTATTCACACTTACGGAATATACGCGCGTGTTGAACCAAGTACAAGGGGTGGGGAGATGAGCCGCGATATCACGCATACAGAGCATCGTAGCTAGCAGCCAATCAGCAGCTACGTAAAACTGTTAATGCTCTGTGATTGGTTACTTCCAACCGTTCCAGCCAATAGCGTGTCGTGATGGCTGTACTGTATGTACACGATATCCGCGACATTCGATATCATTAAAATAACATTTTATTTATATTGATATTTTGTTGATTTTACTTTTATATTTATATTACTAAATTAATAAGCTGAATTGTTCTTAATAATTTCGCATGAAAAAGCATGAAAATGTATAAATGGCCACAAAATTGGCCATAAACACTTTTGCAGGATTTGCAGATGCTAATTATTTAGGTTCCAATGAAAATTTCGCGAATCATGAGACGCGGATCTGCGAGGTATTACTGTATTCCAAAACCCAAGCTGGTTATTGTTCGAAATAAAGCATTACACCATATAAAATATCATTACTATTTTTAGTTTTATCGTATTTTGTGTAAAAGAAACAAACTGCAGGAATGAGACTCGGGGCACGTTTTAACTGTTCATCAGACTCAGGAACAGAAATCTGTTTTATATTTAGCGATTTTAAAACCCAAAAATCAAAACGTGATGCAGTGTAAGATGTTAAAAATCATCTCCAGGCAAACACCAGAGGTCAAAAAGTCAGAAGTCTGCTTGGAAATGTCAAACGAAGGAATTTGATGACCGACAATATTGCGAACCGTTAAGTTTGGGATAAAGGGGCGGGGCTAAGGGCTGGCTGTACTTCCGCAGAACTGCTTCTGGAGGCTGGAAAGCTCTGGAAAGATCTGTACTGTCCATCAAAACAAGACACCACAATGTGTGAAAGCGTCCAAATAAGCATGGTGGTGTTTTTGAGGACGTTTCTACACAAGCGCTTCATCTCGTGGTTTAACGAGTCTAAACTTTGATTTGTTTGGTGCAAGAATGTAAATAGACTTCACTTCACTTCTGTTTACCTTCCACATTTTCTACATTTGTCTGTCAATTTAAAAAAAACCCCATCGTCTGTGACTATGTTAAGGAAAATTCAGATATAAACGAATTGAACACAGTGAATGAAGTGATGTCCACTCCATTCAATTCTATTATCAGTTTAGTTTTATTCGTATGGCGCTTGTGGACAGTGAACCATGTCGCGAAGCAGCTTTTGATATATTATTTTTATTGGTTTCATAACAACCAATAAAAAAAAAAAGAACAATATGCCAAAAAACAAAATCATAATGATATAAATGCTTAAATAAAGAAGGACAGATCACAAATAGGGGGAGAGAAATCAGCAATACACCGATCAGCCATAACATTGACCAGTGATGGGTGAAGTGAATAAGATTGATGATCTCCTCATCATGGCACCTGTTAGTGGGTGGGATATATTAGGCAGCAAGTCAACATTTTGTCCTCAAAGTTGATGTGTTAGAAGCAGGAAAATGGACAAATGTAAGGATTTGAGCTTTGAGTTTGATGAAGGGCCAAATTGTGATGGAGGATAGACCACTGGATCAGAGCATCTCCAAAACTGCAGCTCTTGTGGGGTGTTCCCGGTCTGCAGTGGCCAGTATCTATAAAAAGTGGTCCAAGGAAGGAACAGCGGTGAACCGGCGACAGTGTCATGGCACATAGAACACAGAGATTCATTCCATCACCTTGGAGGTAAAAGAGAGAAGAGTCTTGATGCACACCTACCGTGACAACAACCAGTCGAACCGTGCTGGAGGATCTGCGGTCAGTACAAGGAAGATGGGATGAAAATAAAAAAATTCACAATTAAATATTACAAAGTTTAGCATTTAACTGTATCCCTATTGAAGGGAGCCAGAGGCAAAGGTGGCGATGAAAAACTCCCTGAGATGACACGAGGAACCAGAGAGGAACCAGACTGAAAAGGAAACCCATCCTCGTCTGAGTGACACCAAAAAGCGTGTGATTATCAATCATTTCGTTTTCTGTGCTGAGTCGAATGGAGTTGCGTAACCAGGAGCTTTTGCGCAACTTCAGGATAATTTCTGAATTCATTACAGGTTGATCATGACGTCACATTCTGAGCTCAGATTTGAGGACACTTTCCAGACCTCGTGTTTTCTGAGTTGTAGGATTCAGTGGAACGCTGTGTCGTCAGGACAGGACTTGCCTGATTTCGGGTTTTATCCTGGTACAGTAAGGTGAAGCTTTCATTCTTTTCTCACCTCATCAAGTACAACCGAGTAGATGTTTGCACTGCAGGCGCTTTGTAGGACTTGCGCCAACTGGCACAAAGCTTTCACAAAAGACAGGTTTGAAACAAGAGCGGAGCTCTTCCTGGCCTTGCTCCTGTCAATTGTTGTGCATTTTTAAGAAAGAGAAAGCATCAGAAAATCCAGGACATGTCGAGACAAGCTGCAGAGCCACAGGTCCGTTGCAGATTACTGTTAGATAGACAGAGCATGACCTGCGCTTCGAGCTCGGTGCTCATGGGATCTGTTTATAGAGCAAAGAATAGCATTGTTTCTCTGGAATCTAATCATTTCAGTGTGTAGTGCAGAGTGGCTAAAAATCCGGAATGAATTCTTTCCGAATCAATTCTCTGGTAAAAGTTGGAATACAAACTCACTCAAGGTAGAAAAAAAAACCTCCAAGAAAATTTCATTAAAGGAATGTGAGGAAGCACAAAGTAACACCGAAGCTAACCAACTAGCAGAGTTTCTCAAATGTTACGCTAATCACTAGCTGCCTCCAAAAACAACTCGTGTAATAAAACTAATATTTTCTGAGGGATTAGT
Source organism: Hemibagrus wyckioides (assembly GCF_019097595.1). Lineage (NCBI taxonomy): Eukaryota > Metazoa > Chordata > Actinopteri > Siluriformes > Bagridae > Hemibagrus > Hemibagrus wyckioides. The sequence goes on along the minus strand of NC_080712.1, from coordinate 32,460,333 downwards.
GTCACTGTTTCAACAAGAGCGGGGTTTAAGTTGGGAGATGTGGTAGCTTAATGGTGTTGGACTACTGATCAGAAGGTTATGAGTTTGAATCCCAGGTCCATCAAGCTGCCCCTGATCAAGGTCCTTAATGCTTAATTGCTCAGTTGTATAAAATGAGATAAGGGTATCTGCTAAATGCTAGAAATGTAAATGAAATTTGATCAACCAGTTGCTAATCAGCACAGTAATATAGCTGTGACTCGCTAGCTATTAGACGAGCTTGTAAGAAAAACATATTTGAGGTTAATAGCGTCTATTAAAAATCCAGCGTACTGATCAAACAATAAAAAAAATAATAGTAAAAAGCGCGAGTGTAAAAGCAGTGACTGAGCAACGCTGAGTGAATTCGCATCCTGCCCTCGATTCACTTCACTTCTATAGTCGTTTCACACATAAAGGCTTTTCCGCCGATCTCAAGGACGCCTACAACATTCATCAAGTGTGAACCGCGAACGCTTGAATGCCTCGCATTCATAATTGATCCCTAACCCCTACCCTCCCCTGTCCAGCTGTAAATAAAACACAGCCCCTCTCCGGCACTCGCTCTGGAATGTGAGGAATGTTTTAGCCACCCAGAGATCTCCGTTTCCGCTCCAGTCGTCCTCAAGCTGAAGAGCGAGCAGCAAGACTCATCTGTACAGAGAAATAAAACCTGTGAGGAAATGATGGTGTAATGACCAAGACAGAGCACAGAAGGAGAAACATCTGATTCCAGCGCAAAATCCTCACCGATTTTTTAGCTTAAACTGCTACATCAACTCTTCTTTTTGTGTTAGAGTTTCCTAAAATAATCTGACCTTACCAGCCGTATTCATAGCAAACTTCATTCCAAAGAAATTTCCTAAAATCGTCAATTTTTTAAAAAAAATTTCTCGTTAAATTCAACTACAACTGTTTACGTTTTTGTTCCAAAACTCTATAAATTTGAAATACCTAGCCGGATTTCTAGCTTATCTGCTCCCAATCAGTAGAAAATTTGACATTTCTAGCGAAATCAGTAAACTTTCCAACCTTTTTCAGCTCAAATGTTAAACATTTCTTTGAGTTTTTAGCTAACTTCCTCTCAGCTAATTCAAATCTTTACACATTCTAATTTCTCAGCTAGAATTTTTTTAATTTCAAGCGAAATTTCCATGTATTTGTAGCTGCTCTGTTTGTCTACAACTGTGCACTTCTGGCTAAGTTAAACAAATTCATGCCTACATTTAAGCTAAAATGTGAACATATGCAATTTTTTTAGGTAAATTAGAATGAATTTGATGTTTTACCAAATATAAAAATTTTATATAGTTTTATAGTTATATATAGTCTATATAGTTTTATATAGATTTTTTGTAATTTTATTATTGTGGACAAATTCATTTTAAAAAAACAACAACAATTTAGCAAACATGCTGAATTTCACCTTCAGCTTCACTGAATCCACAATAATAATAATAATAATAATAATAATAATAATAATAATAATAATAATGCATGAATGAGTGTGTGTGTGTGTGTGAGAGAGAGAGAGAGCTTGATGAGCTTCAGTCATTTTGATATATTGCAAGGGTGAAAAACATTCAAGCAGCTGCTGGAACCGCACCTGGGATCTGGGAGTGTGTGTGTGTGTGTGTGTGTGTGTGAGCTGAGTGAAGCGTACAAGTCTGTCTGGCAGTGTGGAGCTGCAGTGTTAGTGGGTCAGTGTGCCAGCAGCGGCTCTTCATCAGCACAGTCACGTACTACAGCAGTTCTCTCTGTCTCTGTCTCTGTCTCTGTCTCTCTCTCTCTCTCTCCCACTGTCTGTCTCACACTTGCACACACTGTCTCAGACAGAAAGGGGAAGCGGAGGCTTACTTATGCAGTGGCAGTGCAGTCAATAGTGTGTGTGTGTGTGTGTATAGGTCAGACACACTTATGGCTGTCTCTCTAGCATTTGTCTGTGTGTAGATCTCCCTCTTTGTCTCTCTCTCTTTCACACACACACACACACACACACACACACACACACACACAGTTTGTCCTTGAAGCTGGGGACAGCGCTGCCCTTGTATTTTTTAGAGAAAGAGTAAACGAACGAAGGGAGATAGGATGAGGAAAACACACACACTAGCACAAAGAAAGAGAGAGAGAGAGAGAGAGAGAGGGAGAGAGAGAGGGGGAGAGAGAGGGGGAGAGAGAGAGAGAGAGAGAGAGAGAGAGAGAGCGAAAGAGAGAGGGGGAAGAAAAAAGGAAAAAGGAGAGAGTGTGAGGGAGGGAGAAAGATAGGGAGAAAGAGAGAGTGAGAGGGAGAAGGAGAGGGAGAAAGAAAGACAGAGAGGGAGAAGGAGAGGGACAGAGAGAGAGATTGAGAGAGAGAGAAGCCTTCCATCTTTTCATTTAATGATTCTGTTGCTGTTTTGTGTTTCTCACCCATCTGCACATCTTGCATGGTGTGTGTGTGTGTGTGTTTGTGTGTGTGTGTGTCTCCCCATGTGTGTGACCCAGTTTCACCCCTCCTGTTTTTCCTCCTACCCGAGATAAACCTCCCCCCGCTGGTTTACAATAACAGAAGGGGACGGAAAAAAAGAAACCGCTTCACTCTCAGCAGCGCCACGAATCTTTAACGCGGATAAACGCACGAGCCACGCTAACACCGAGCAGCACGAGGACACCACATACCCGCAGCTGGATCTATTCTTCCTTTATTTATTTATTAATAAACAGCAAGGTCAAAAGGACAGCCTGTGTTTTGGCTACAAGACTGTAATCATAAGCAGCCGAGTATGAGCATCTCTGTTTATATTTACATATCAGTCAGGTAGAAATGACTAATAATCATCACACCCGAGGGTAAAGACACAGGAGCTGGGTGTCGAGGCCAGCAATATTTCTCGAGAATATATTCTCGAATATTTAGTCTCGAGCAGATTCACAGAAGGAGTTTCCAGTGTCAGAGAGAAAAATACGAGAGGTTCAACAACATGAAGTGTAACTAGAAATGGATAAAAACACAACTACATTGTGTTGTTGTTGTTCAGCATAAAGACAAATGTTTCAATTATTGAAATTATTTTTGAATTTTTATCCTTTTTTGTTTTAAATGCTGGAAAATTCTTCAGAGTATACAAACCAAATCCACATTTAAAGTGAAACATATATCCTATACGTGAGTAGCAGAGAAACAAAGCTAGCCGTGAAAGCCGGCAGATAATCAATTAACCCGACATCCGAACAAAGGACATCAGGGACCAGCGGACGGAGCAAAAAGAAAAAGAAGAAGAAGAGACGGGGAGATCGGAAAAATCCGGAAACGGAAAGAGATGAAGGAATTGAAAAGAGCAGATTGACCTTTAAGGCTAGAATCAGCTGCTGATTAGAGAGAATGATCATTTAAAAAAAAGCAAGGTTATGATTATAAGACTGATAATAAAATCTACAGAGCACCAAAAACACACAAGGTCCTCAAAAGGCAGTGTGAAGTGTAGCCTGGGGGGCCAAAACTTTTAGATTTGGCTATATAGTGGTGGATATCACAACCTTTCATTAACATTTATTTATTTATTTATTTATTTGTCTATTTAATTATTTATTTGTTTGTTTGTTAAATGTGTTTATTTATTTATTTATTTAGTTAAGTATTTATTTGTTTGTTTGTTTTATTTATTTATTTATTTATTTATTTATTTATGTATTTATTTGTTATTCTGTTTATCTGGACATTTGAATTAAATGAATTTAAAAAAAAAAACACAAAACGACAGAGCACCAAAAACTCTTCTCAGAATGGAGTGTGAAATGTAGCTTAATTAATTCGTTAATTTTTAAAAAATAATTTTCAATTCAAATGAATGAATTTATTTATTATTCTGTTTGGACATTTCAGTTAAATGGGTTAAAAAACAATGAAACGTGTCTCATTATTAATAACCTCCCGAAATAAAAAAACAATCACTAAAACACCAGCATGAACAAGTAGAGCAAGAATAAACAAACACCCCCCCCCCAAAAAAAAACAAACAAACAAAAAAACAAAAGCAAACAAACAAAAAAACCTAGGATTATGTTGCAGGAGAAAATGAATTAATTTTTCTTTTTTCCAAACACTCCCTTTATATCTAGCATAAGAAATCATACTGAGGTAAAGTAGCTAGCTAGCTAGTGTGGAAGACTGAATATAACTTTAGCTAGCTAACTAGCTGGCTCTGTGGGTTTAGCTCATTTAAGTTCACAGCCTTGTGCACTAACAGATTTGTTCCGGAAATGTTAAGCACAAGTGAAGCCAATATATTTAACTGTCAGAATTTTTGTTTTACCTCAGTTCTACCTGTTTTACCTCAGTCCTACCTCAATTTTATCTAACAGTTTTAACTAAGTTCTTCCTCAGTTTTACCTTTTACTTTAGTTCTATGTCAGTTCTACCTTGGTTTTACTACAGTTCTACCTCAGTTTTACCTCAGTTCTACCTTTTACTTCAGTTCTACCACAGTTCTACCTCAGTTTTACTACAGTTCTAAAGCAGGTCTACCTCAGTTTTACTTCAGTTCTACCTTTTACATCAGTTCTACCTCAGGTTTACTACAGTTCTACCTCAGTTCTCAGTTTTAATTCAGTTTTACCTCAGTTCTACCTTGGTTTTACTACAGTTCTACCTCAGTTTTACCTCAGTTCTACCTTTTACTTCAGTTCGACCACAGTTTTACTACAGTTCTACCTCAGTTTTACCTCAGTTCTACCTTTTACTTCAGTTCGACTACAGTTTTACTACAGTTCTACCTCAGTTTTACCTCAGTTCTACCTTTTACTTCAGTTCTACCTCAGTTCTACCTCAGTTTTACTACAGTTCTACCTCAGTTCGACCTCGGTTTTTACCTTAGTTCTACCTAAGTTTTACCTCAGTCCTACCTCAGTTCTAAAGCAGGTCTACCTCAGTTTTACTTCAGTTCTACCTTTTACATCAGTTCTACCTCAGTTTTACTACAGTTCTACCTCAGTTCTCAGTTTTACTTCAGTTCTACCTCAGTTTTACTTCAGTTCTACCTCAGATTTACCTCAGTTTCACATCAGTCCTACCTCAGTTTTACTACAGTTCTACCTCAGTTCTCAGTTTTACTTCAGTTCTACCTCAGTTTTACTTCAGTTCTCAGTTTTAATTCAGTTTTACCTCAGTTCTACCTTGGTTTTACTACAGTTCTACCTCAGTTTTACCTCAGTTCTACCTTTTACTTCAGTTCGACCACAGTTTTACTACAGTTCTATCTCAGTTCTGAGTTTTACCTCAGTCCTACCTCAGTTTTACCTCAGTTCTAAAGCAGGTCTACCTCAGTTTTACTTCAGTTCTACCTTTTACATCAGTTCTACTTCAGTTTTACTACAGTTCTACCTCAGTTCTCAGTTTTACTTCAGTTCTACCTCAGTTTTACTTCAGTTCTACCTCAGATTTACCTCAGTTTCACATCAGTCCTACCTCAGTTCTAAAGCAGGTCTACCTCAGTTTTACTTCAGTTCTACCTCAGGTTTACTACAGTTCTACCTCAGTTCTCAGTTTTAATTCAGTTTTACCTCAGTTCTACCTTGGTTTTACTACAGTTCTAACTCAGTTTTACCTCAGTTCTACCTTTTACTTCAGTTCGACCACAGTTTTACTACAGTTCTATCTCAGTTCTGAGTTTTACCTCAGTCCTACCTCAGTTTTACCTCAGTTCTAAAGCAGGTCTACCTCAGTTTTACTTCAGTTCTACCTTTTACATCAGTTCTACTTCAGTTTTACTACAGTTCTACCTCAGTTCTCAGTTTTACTTCAGTTCTACCTCAGTTTTACTTCAGTTCTACCTCAGATTTACCTCAGTTTCACATCAGTCCTACCTCAGTTCTAAAGCAGGTCTACCTCAGTTTTACTTCAGTTCTACCTCAGTTCTCAGTTTTAATTCAGTTTTACCTCAGTTCTACCTTTTACTTCAGTTCGGCCACAGTTTTACTACAGTTCTACCTCAGTTGTACCTGTTTTACCTCAGTCCTACCTCAGATTTACCTCAGTTTTACCTTAGTCCTACCTCAGTCCTACCTCAGTTTTACTACAGTTGTACCTCAGTTCTTAGTTTTCCTTCAGTTCTACCTGTTTTACCTTAGCTTTACCTCAGTTTTACCTGTTTTACCTCAGCCCTACCTCAGTTTTACTTCATTTATACCTCAGTTTTGTGTCAGTTTTACGTCAGGTCTACCTTAGTCCTAACTCAGTTTTACTTCAATTCTTCCTCAGTTCTGCCTCAGTTCTACCTCAGGCAAATAGTCACGTTTACAACCGACACATCCGCTAAATGTTTTTAAACTAGCAAAGAACTGAACTAGAGAGGAGTCGAGTAATATAACTCCCAACCTGTATGCCGTATGTAAATGTTGCTCGGCAAATAACATTTGACTTGCACGCCACAAATCCCGCTGCCTTCTCGAGCGTAGACCTCAGCGCTCCGTCATCGATCCCTCCGTCTGAGAGAGGAAGAGAAATAACAAGAGCAGAAGGTGTGGCACGCCTCAGCTGGGGGTTTTAACACGAGGGAAAAGTGGTGTGGCAGAAGGAGTGGAGTAGAGCGGATGTGTGTTGGGGAGAAGACGAGTAACTGAAGAGGATAATGTGTGTGACCCCATGACCTTTAAGGGTGTGTGTGTGTGTGTGTGTGTGAGAAAATCTGAGGCACATGAATCATAATATCACCACAATTCCTGGATGTCACAGTATTAAGGATTTACACACACACACACACCGTTTTACCTCAGTTCTTCCTCAGTTTGACTTCAGTGTTACCTCAGTTTTACCACAGTTTTACTTGTTTTACCTCAGTTCTACCTCAGTTTTACCTCAGTCTTACCTCAGTTAGACTTCAGTTCTTTTTCAGTTCTACCTCAGTTTTACCTCAGTTCTACCTCAGTCTTACCTCAGTGTTACCTCAGTTCTACCTCAGTTTTACCTGAATTCTACCTCAGTTTTACTTCAATTCTACATCTGTTTTACCTCAGATTTATCTTAGTTGTACTTCACACACACACACACACACACACACACACACACACACACTTATGTGTGCAATAAAAATATTATTAGTTAAAAACACACTGTAATATTAATAAACCTCTATTTCTATATGCTGTGTATTAATATCACAGGTGCTTCGCGGTTCTCGACTCAGATTGGTCAGAAGGTGTTGATTCATTTCCTGTGACAGGAGCTCTCTGTTTATGTTAATGACCTCACTCTGATACCTCATTGTTTCTATAGTAACAGGGATTCAACACAAGGGGCTTTACAAAAACGGAGAGGATTTTTTTTGTAAGGAGAAATATTTATATACTTTATATAAATTTAAAGAAAAAATCCTATGGAGTCTTCTGGTTCATACCACCAGATATTGTCCATAAGTATTGGCACCCACTGTGGAATTTGCGAATGAGGTACTTTTGAGGGGGAAAAAACCCTGATTTCAAAAATATTGACACCCCCCAACAAAACCCAGTGTGTGTGTGCATGTGTGTGTGTTTGCTTTGCTCTAATATTCAACGTTAACAAGATAATTTCCTTATACTATATGTGAACATGGACACGCTTTGATGTCCACACACACACACATTCATCACATTTTATTATGTCGCCTTTTCTATATCTCTTTCCATATCTGTGCTATAAATCTTTCAGCAGGCTCCCATATTACCCAAACACTACACACACACACACAGTGAGTGATGGAGAGGTATAAGACACAGTCATGCACTCGTGGAGATAAGGCCAGAGTGGCAGTAAACTGGATTTCTTCCTGTTCCACCATCAAGTTCCTGCTTCCTCTCTCGCATGCAAAACACACACACACACACACACACACACACACACACAGAGTTTCAGTGCTTGCGCTTGTTCACTTCTCTTTCTCACTCTCAGTGATGTAAATGGATTTTTCATGTAGTTAAGTTTCACCAGTGGTGTGTGTGTGTGTGTATTTTGGTATGACTGAGAGAATGTTGCACATTGCATTGAGATAGATGGAAATATAATGTTGAAGGAGAGAATGGAGCAGATAGTGATGAAAGTGTGTGTGTGTGTGTTTGTGTGTGTGTGTGTGTGCGCTGTGAAATTCACACTCGGTCTAATAGGAAATCTAATAAAGATCTAAATATAGCCACATGCAGATTAATAAAACATTGACAACACTGCTTTGCTCTCTCTCCTTTCACTCTCTGTTATTATGATTCTCTCTGAGAGAGAGACAGCGAGAGAGAGAGAGAGAGAGAGAGAGAGAGAGAGAAAGAGCTTTCTATTTAATGAACTGGACTGGTGTGTGTGTGTTTGTGTGTGTTTGCTAGCTCTGTCGTTATCAAGATACCAACACTGTTGTCATGGTGTTGACATGGCAACCACCGAGATCATCATTATCTCTACATCGCTACATCATCAGCAAGGAGAGACAGACGATGAGTGATGGAGAGACAGACAGAGAGACAGACGGAGACAGATGAAGAGTGATGGAGAGACAGACAGAGACAGATGAAGAATGATGGAGGGACAGACAGAGACAGACAGAGAGACAGATGAAGAACGATGGAGAGACAGACAGGTAGATTGAGATCAACAGAGATGGTGGGACAAATAGAGATGCAGAAAGACAGATGAAGATCAGGGATTGAGAGAGAGAGAGAGAGAGAGAGAGAGAGAGAGAGACATGCAGAGATGGAAAGAGAAATGGACAGAGAGGAGGTGGTACATGGACAGACAGATGGATAAAGAGGTAGAAGGGTTGATGTATAGACAAAAAAGATGACAGAGGGACATACAAATATAGAGAGACAGAAAGACAGACAGGTAGACAGGTAGCAACAGACATCGAGACAAGACAAACAGATGAAAACAAGGAAGAGAGACAGAAAAGAAGAAGTGTTCATTTCTCACATGCAGTGAATAAGCGACTGAGTGAGACTTTTATATTTCACCAGGATTTATGATGCGCGAGTAAAATATTTATCTAACACCTGCTAACATAGAGAGAGAAAGAGGGGGGGAGAGAGAGAGAGAGAGAGAGAGAGAGAAAGAGAGAGAGAAAGAGAGACAGACAGACAGACAGACATACAGATAGAGAGAGACAGACATATAGATAAACAGACAGACATATAGAAAGACAGACAGATAGAGAGAGACAGACAGAGACAGACATATAGATAGACAGACAGACAGGCAGAGAGAAAGACAGACAGATAGATAGACAGACAAACAGGCAGAGGCAGACAGACAGATAGAGAGACAAACAGATAGAGAGAGAGAGACAGACAGATAGATAGAGAGACAGACAGAGAGAGAGAGAGACAGATATTGAGACAGACAGAGATAGTGCGCCTGCTCAGATCCTGACACTCTCCTCACTCGGCTCTGTGCAGATGTACGGAGGTCTGTGACTCGAGGCGACTCGGTTATCTGTAAACCCGGAGTGCAGCACAGACTGGAATCTGACTTGTTTCACAGATGTAACTAGAAATGGATAAAAAGTAAGATGCTTCGTAGTCATGGTACTGTGGTACAAGAGGAATAAAAAAGAACACCCCAGGAAAAGAACTGTGACTCCGCCTCAGCGGACTTCTATTCCTTATTCAACCAATCAGTGATCCACTCTCTGTCTATGCCACACCCACCTATTCCTTTTCACCCCTCCCCCACCCCCTAGCCCCCTCCCCCACTCTGTGTTTCTAACAATTTGTCTTCCTTTTTCGTCTCACTCTCTCTTTCACTGTCTCTTTCTCTCTCTGTCTTTGTCTCTCTCTCTCTCTCTCTCTCTCTCTATCTTCTTCCCTTCTCTCCTCTCTTACTCCATCTCTCTGCATGGTGGTGGGCTGCAGCATGGTTGCTGTGTGTGTATGTGTGTGTGTGTGTGTGTGTTTGTGTGTGTTTGTCCTCCTCCTGTAAATACCCTTAATTATTTTAAACCTCATCCTTTCCCCATCCTGTCTTTAACATACCCTCCTCCTCCTCCTCCTCCTCCTCCTCCTCCTCCCTGCCGATTCTCGATTCTTCTCCCCCTTCCTTCCTCAGGCTGCTAAAACTGAACGAGTCGGCTCATGCGAACAAAAGATCGGAAGCAGAGTGGCGGATTCGGACACTAGCTGACCGGCGCGACGACTAGCGTCAGGTTTCGAGGCTAAAATAATACCTTTTCTTTTGAGCCTTACCTCATGAGAAGGTGGAGAAGGATGAAGACTCAAGAACACAAAACATTTGACAGCCAAATGCTCACCATCCAAATGAAGAACCGGGTGCTATTTGTGTTTCCCAAAATGCTAATCATCTCATTTGCATTCCTTTTTTTTTTTTTTTAAAGCTTGCCTAAAAGCTACACACTTAAGACTAGCTCGCTACAATGTGATAGCATGAATAGCATGAATAGCTAACAGGCTAATTAAAGGTTTCCACAGGAGATCGCTCAGCTTTTCAAAGATTTAGCTAACGTTTATTCCATCGTCCGAATCTTATTATTAGCATCTAGACCCGTATTTATTTGAACTGAATCCCTTCAAACACAATAATGCTAAAGGTCCAAACGCTAAACACACACACATGACGTTTTTCCTGAAGCGAGGCCGGTCAGAGATCAATAACTCATCCCGCATGTTCATTAAAAGGTCAACGGAATAACGATTAGCTGTGACCTCGGCCATTAGTGTCGCGCTTTGCTGTCTCTAACGAGATTAAACTCCTGCGTTATTACGCTACGGATTAGCGAGCGCAGGAAACCGGATCGTTTTAACAGGTTTATCTTTGACTTCTGAACCTTAAAGAGCCGAAACAACAGCTGGGGGACAATCTTCATTCCCAATCCATCAGCCCTGGAAGGGTTTGTGCCCGATCCGTGTCGCTTATCTGCAGTACAAAAATCCAAAAGAAGCATTTCAGACAGATTTTTTTGGTTAATTATTCTGGAAATAAAACAAGACTAATTACAGACTGAGCGCTAACGCATGATTCCTACCATGAGGTGAACGTGAGACAGGTGAACACATTAGGACAATAAAGCAGTGAGGATACAAAAACAATACACACAGCTTTAACATCAATGAAAAGAGAGAGACAGATAGAGAGACAGACAGACAGAGATATGGAGACAGACAGACAGATAGATAGAGAGACAGACAGACAGATAGAAAAGAGAGAGACAGACAGAGAGAAACAGTGAGAGAGAGATAGCGAGACAGACAGAGAGACAGACAGATAGATACAAAAACAACACAAAGGCACACAACTTTAACATCAATGAAAAGAGAGAGACAGACAGACAGATATGGAGACAGACAAATAGGTAGAGAAACAGGCAGACAGATAGAGAGACAGACAGACAGATACGGAGACAGACAGACAGATATGAAGACAGAAAGATAGAAAAGAGAGAGACAGACAGAGAGAGAGACAGATAGATACAAAAACAACACAAAGGCACACAGCTTTAACATCAATGAAAAGAGAGAGACAGAGAGAGAGACAGACATATATGGAGACAGACAGATAGACAGACAGATATGGAGACAGGCAGACAGACAGATAGAAAAGAGAGAGACAGACAGAGAGAAACAGAGAGAGAGAGAGACTGACAGATAGAGAGACAGACAGATATGGAGACAGATAGACAGAGTTGGACACTTAGACCACCCCCTAGGGTAAGATCGGTGAGGGTGCCAATACTTTTGCTATTGACACTAATGAAAAAAATAAAGCAGATGTTACGTCTGGATGGAGTAATAGACACACCTATGGAGAGATGCTAAGAGGAAACAGTGTGTGTGAGTGTGTGTGTGTGTGTAGTGTCCAGCTGAAACCATCTGGTGGTGTTTGTGTTTATGTCACACATCCTATGAGCAGGATCCACGTCTGCACCGAGGAATCCCCGGGGCTGCATCGAGGCTCTGCTGTCACTGTGTGTGTGTGTGTGTGTGTGTGTGGAAACATGGAGGGAACTCAAGGTTGTTTTCCCCCCATTAGCCTTCCCGCAGTGCTGAGACAGATATATAACACACATGAAACACACACACAGATATATAACACACATGAAACACACACACACACACACACACAGATATATAACACACGTGAAACACACACACACACACACACACACACACAAACACAGATATATAACACACATGAAACACACACACACACACACACACAAGGATAAATAACACACACACACACATATAACACACATGTAGCACACACACACACACACACTCACAAACACACACATATATAACACACATGTAACACACACACAGATTCATAACACACATGTAACACACACAGAGATATATAACACATGTAACACACACACAGACACACACACACACACATATAACACACACACAAAGATAAATAACACACATGTAACACACACACACAACACACATGTAGCACACGCACACAGATATATAACACATGTAACACACACACACAAACACACAAACACACACACACACATATAACACACACAAAGATAAATAACACACATATAACACACACACACACATAACGCACATGTAGCACACACACGCACACAGATATATAAAACACATGTAACACACACACACAGATTATATAACATACATGTAACACACACACACAGATTTATAACACACATGCAACACACACACAGATATATAACACATATGTAACACACACACACAGATTTATAACACACATATAACACACACACACACAGATATAAAACACACTTGTAACACACACACAGATTTATAACACACATGTAACACACAGTCACACAGATATATAACACACATGTAACACACACAGTTTTATAACACACATGTAACACACACACACACAGATATATAACACACATGTAACACACACAGTTTTATAACACACATGGAACACACACACACACAGATATATAACACACATGTAACACACACAGTTTTATAACACACATGGAACACACAGTCACACAGATATATAACACACATGTAACACACACAGTTTTATAACACACATGTAACACACAGTCACACAGATATATAACACACATGGAACACAGTCACACAGATATATAACACACATGTAACACACACAGTTTTATAACACACATGGAACACACAGTCACACAGATATATAACACACATGTAACACACACAGTTTTATAACACACATGGAACACACAGTCACACAGATATATAACACACATGTAACACACACAGTTTTATAACACACATGGAACACACAGTCACACAGATATATAACACACATGTAACACACACAGTTTTATAACACACATGGAACACACAGTCACACAGATATATAACACACATGGAACACACACAGTTTTATAACACACATGGAACACACAGTCACACAGATATATAACACACATGGAACACACACAGTTTTATAACACACATGGAACACACAGTCACACAGATATATAACACACATGGAACACAGTCACACAGATATATAACACACATGGAACACACAGATTTATAACACACATGGAACACAGTCACACAGATATATAACACACATGGAACACACAGTCACACAGATATATAACACACATGGAACACACACAGTTTTATAACACACATGGAACACACAGTCACACAGATATATAACACACATGGAACACACACAGTTTTATAACACACATGGAACACACAGTCACACAGATATATAACACACATGGAACACAGTCACACAGATATATAACACACATGGAACACACACAGATTTATAACACACATGGAACACAGTCACACAGATATATAACACACATGGAACACACAGTCACACAGATATATAACACACATGGAACACACAGTTTTATAACACACATGGAACACACAGTCACACAGATATATAACACACATGGAACACACAGTCACACAGATATATAACACACATGTAACACACACAGTTTTATAACACACATGGAACACACAGTCACACAGATATATAACACACATGGAACACAGTCACACAGATATATAACACACATGGAACACACAGATTTATAACACACATGGAACACAGTCACACAGATATATAACACACATGGAACACACAGTCACACAGATATATAACACACATGGAACACACAGTTTTATAACACACATGGAACACACAGTCACACAGATATATAACACACATGGAACACAGTCACACAGATATATAACACACATGGAACACAGTCACACAGATATATAACACACATGTAACACACACAGTTTTATAACACACATGGAACACACAGTCACACAGATATATAACACACATGGAACACAGTCACACAGATATATAACACACATGGAACACAGTCACACAGATATATAACACACATGTAACACACACAGTTTTATAACACACATGGAACACAGTCACACAGATATATAACACACATGGAACACACAGTCACACAGATATATAACACACATGGAACACAGTCACACAGATATATAACACACATGGAACACACAGTCACACAGATATATAACACACATGTAACACACACAGTTTTATAACACACATGGAACACACAGTCACACAGATATATAACACACATGGAACACAGTCACACAGATATATAACACACATGGAACACACAGTCACACAGATATATAACACACATGTAACACACACAGTTTTATAACACACATGGAACACACAGTCACACAGATATATAACACACATGTAACACACACAGTTTTATAACACACATGGAACACACAGTCACACAGATATATAACACACATGGAACACAGTCACACAGATATATAACACACATGTAACACACACAGTTTTATAACACACATGGAACACAGTCACACAGATTTATAACACACATGGAACACACACAGTTTTATAACACATGGAACACACAGTCACACAGATATATAACACACATGTAACACACACAGTTTTATAACACACATGGAACACAGTCACACAGATATATAACACACATGTAACACACACAGATATATAACACACATGTAACACACACAGTTTTATAACACACATGGAACACAGTCACACAGATTTATAACACACATGGAACACACACAGTTTTATAACACACATGGAACACAGTCACACAGATATATAACACACATGTAACACACACAGTTTTATAACACACATGGAACACACAGTCACACAGATATATAACACACATGTAACACACACAGTTTTATAACACACATGGAACACAGTCACACAGATTTATAACACACATGGAACACACACAGATATATAACACACATGGAACACAGTCACACAGATATATAACACACATGTAACACACACAGATATATAACACACATGGAACACAGTCACACAGATTTATAACACACATGGAACACACACAGTTTTATAACACACATGGAACACACAGTCACACAGATATATAACACACATGTAACACACACAGTTTTATAACACACATGGAACACAGTCACAGTTTTATAACACACATGGAACACAGTCACACATATATAACACACATGTAACACACACAGTTTTATAACACACATGGAACACACAGTCACACAGATATATAACACACATGGAACACACAGTCACACAGATATATAACACACATGTAACACACACAGTTTTATAACACACATGGAACACACAGTCACACAGATATATAACACACATGGAACACAGTCACACAGATATATAACACACATGTAACACACAGTTTTATAACACACATGGAACACACAGTCACACAGATATATAACACACATGGAACACACAGTCACACAGATATATAACACACATGTAACACACACAGTTTTATAACACACATGGAACACAGTCACACAGATATATAACACACATGTAACACACACAGTTTTATAACACACATGGAACACACAGTCACACAGATATATAACACACATGGAACACACAGTCACACAGATATATAACACACATGTAACACACACAGTTTTATAACACACATGGAACACACAGTCACACAGATATATAACACACATGTAACACACACAGTTTTATAACACACATGGAACACACAGTCACACAGATATATAACACACATGGAACACAGTCACACAGATATATAACACACATGTAACACACACAGTTTTATAACACACATGGAACACAGTCACACAGATTTATAACACACATGGAACACACACAGTTTTATAACACACATGGAACACACAGTCACACAGATATATAACACACATGTAACACACACAGTTTTATAACACACATGGAACACAGTCACACAGATATATAACACACATGTAACACACACAGATATATAACACACATGTAACACACACAGTTTTATAACACACATGGAACACAGTCACACAGATTTATAACACACATGGAACACACACAGTTTTATAACACACATGGAACACACAGTCACACAGATATATAACACACATGGAACACACAGTCACACAGATATATAACACACATGGAACACACAGTCACACAGATATATAACACACATGTAACACACACAGTTTTATAACACACATGGAACACACAGTCACACAGATATATAACACACATGTAACACACACAGATATATAACACACATGTAACACACACAGTTTTATAACACACATGGAACACAGTCACACAGATTTATAACACACATGGAACACACACAGTTTTATAACACACATGGAACACACAGTCACACAGATATATAACACACATGGAACACAGTCACACAGATATATAACACACATGGAACACACAGTCACACAGATATATAACACACATGGAACACAGTCACACAGATATATAACACACATGTAACACACACAGTTTTATAACACACATGTAACACACACAGTTTTATAACACACATGGAACACAGTCACACAGATTTATAACACACATGGAACACACACAGTTTTATAACACACATGGAACACACAGTCACACAGATATATAACACACATGGAACACACAGTCACACAGATATATAACACACATGGAACACACAGTCACACAGATATATAACACACATGTAACACACACAGTTTTATAACACACATGGAACACACAGTCACACAGATATATAACACACATGTAACACACACAGATATATAACACACATGTAACACACACAGTTTTATAACACACATGGAACACAGTCACACAGATTTATAACACACATGGAACACACACAGTTTTATAACACACATGGAACACAGTCACACAGATATATAACACACATGGAACACACAGTCACACAGATATATAACACACATGGAACACACACAGTTTTATAACACACATGGAACACACAGTCACACAGATATATAACACACATGGAACACACAGTCACACAGATATATAACACACATGTAACACACACAGTTTTATAACACACATGGAACACACAGTCACACAGATATATAACACACATGTAACACACACAGTTTTATAACACACATGGAACACACAGTCACACAGATATATAACACACATGGAACACAGTCACACAGATATATAACACACATGTAACACACACAGTTTTATAACACACATGGAACACAGTCACACAGATTTATAACACACATGGAACACACACAGATATATAACACACATGGAACACACAGTCACACAGATATATAACACACATGTAACACACACAG